>NW_026087062.1:0-8401 GCF_022539395.1 Myiozetetes cayanensis
CTGGAGGCTGCAGCTTGACATCTTGGGGAGAGGCAGGGAGCATGAAAGCCTTTTGAATGGAGAGCAGGGCTGGACAGAGAACTATGCTCTTCTCCAGCCAAAGCATTGAAAGCCCAGCTCTAACCCCTTGTCACTCCCCATCTGTGCTTCTTCCAGCTCCCACCCACCCACCAACGACAGCTGCCGCCCTCGAGCGTTTCACCGTCAACTTCACCATCACCAACCTGCCCTACAATTCCGACCTGACAAAGCCTGACTCAGTAAGGTTCAAGTCTGCACAAAGGGTTATGAACACCTTGGTGAGTAGACGATCACTGGGACATTGCTTTGCCCTCCTACCTTCACAACCTTGGGGGGAGTGCTGAGAGCTGTGCAGGGCTTAACTGTGAAAACCTCTGCCCTTGGCAGCTCGACCGCCTTCTGAAGGAAACCAGCATTGGCCCTGATTTCCAGAGATGTGAAACAACAGCCTTCAGGTATGAGTTGCACCTTAGTGTTCTATTGAAAGTCCTTGCTCAGCTGAAAGGGTCCATTATTGTTTTATTCAGCTGATGCTCAGCCTATGGAGGCAGGAGCTCCATATTGATGCTGCCCTGTCTCTCAGGTTCCAGGTCTTTTAACACTCTTCAGTCTTAATGCTGATACTGTAGCCCTAAGATGACTCTAAAGTCATGCCTGGAAGGGCCAGAGAAGCCCAAAAGGCCAGACCAGAGTGGAGAACGTGCAGAGGACACGGGCTGAGTGTTGTCCCTGTGTTTTGCAGGCCAGGCAGCCACAGGGACGAGACCCGGGTGGACGCCGTGTGCACGTACAGGAAGGAGCCCTCGGCTGCAGCCTTGGACAGGGTGGGCCTGTACCACCAAGTGAGCAACAAGACCAGAGGCATCAGCCAGCTGGGCCCCTACAGCTTGGACAAGGACAGCCTCTACGTCAACGGTGACCCACGCTGCTCTCTCTGCCCCCTCTGCTCTCCCCCCCAGCCATCCCCCAGTGCTGCCCCTTGCCCAGCTGCAGCTCCTGACCCTCTGTCTGTCTCTTTTCCCAGGCTACAACGAACAGCCAGTCCTTACCAGTGAGTACCTTGCATGAGAGGGCTGGGTGCAACAGGCAGCAAGTGCTCTGTGGGGATCTTCTTTTGGGCAGAGAAATCTGGGGGCTGCAGCTTGACATCTTGGGGAGAGGCTGGGATTCATGAAAGCCTTTTGAATGGAGAGCAGGGATGGACAGAGAACTATGCTCTTCTCCGGCCAAAGCCTTGAAACCACAGCCCTTACTCCTTGTCACTCCCCATCTGTGCTTCTTCCAGCTCCCACCCACCCACCAACGACAGCTGCCGCCCTCGAGCGTTTCACCGTCAACTTCACCATCACCAACCTGCCCTACAATTCTGACCTGACAAAGCCTGACTCAGCAAGGTTCAAGTCTGCACAAAGGGTTATGAACACCTTGGTGAGTAGATCACCACTGGGACATTGCCTTGCCCCTCTGCCCTTACAACCATGGGGGGAGTGCTGAGAGCTATGCAGGGCTTAACTGTGAAAACCTCTGCCCTTGGCAGCTCGACCGCCTGCTGAAGGACACCAGCATTGGCCCTGATTTCCAGAGATGTGAAACAACAGCCTTCAGGTATGAGTTGCACCTAGTGTCCTATTGAAAGTCCTTGCTCAGCTGAAAGGGTCCATTATTTTGTTCAGCTGATGCTCAGCCTATGGAGGCAGGAGCTCCATATTGATTCCATTCTGACTCGGAGATTTGTGTGTTTTCCAACACTCTTCAATCTACATGCTGATACTGTAGCCCTAAGATGACTCTAAAGTCATGTCTGGAAGGGCCAGAGAATGCCCAAAAGGCCAGACCAGAGGGGAGAACGTGCAGAGGACACGGGCTGAGTGTTGTCCCTGTGTTTTGCAGGCCAGGCAGCCACAGGGACGAGACCCGGGTGGACGCCGTGTGCACGTACAGGAAGGAGCCCTCGGCTGCAGCCTTGGACAGGGTGGGCCTGTACCACCAAGTGAGCAACAGGACCAGAGGCATCAGCCAGCTGGGCCCCTACAGCTTGGACAAGGACAGCCTCTACGTCAACGGTGACCCACGCTGCTCTCTCTGCCCCCTCTGCTCTCCCCCACCAGCCCTCCCCCAGTGCTGCCCCTTGCCCAGCTGCAGCTCCTGACCCTCTGTCTGTCTCTTTTCCCAGGCTACAACGAACAGCCAGTCCTTACCAGTGAGTACCTTGCACGAGTGGGCTGGGTGCAACAGGCAGCAAGTGCTCTGTGGGGTTCTTTTGGGCAGAGAAATCTGGGGGCTGCAGTTTGACATCTTGGGGAGAGGCTGGGATTCTGAAAGCCTTTTGAATGGAGAGCAGGGCTGGACAGAGAACTATGCTCTTCTCCAGCCAAAGCATTGAAACCCCAGCTGTTACCCCTCATCACTCCCCATCTGTGCTTCTTCCAGCTCCCACCCACCCACCAACGACAGCTGCCGCCCTCGAGCGTTTCACCGTCAACTTCACCATCACCAACCTGCCCTACAATTCTGACCTGACAAAGCCTGACTCAGCAAGGTTCAAGTCTGCACAAAGGGTTATGAACACCTTGGTGAGTAGATCATCACTGGGACATAGCCTTGCCCCTCTGCCCTTACAACCATGGGGGGAGTGCTGAGAGCTATGCAGGGCTTAACTGTGAAAACCTCTGCCCTTGGCAGCTCGACCGCCTGCTGAAGGAAACCAGCATTGGCCCTGATTTCCAGAGATGTGAAACAACAGCCTTCAGGTATGAGTTGCACCTCAGTGTCCTATTGAAAGTCCTTGCTCAGCTGAAAGGGTCCATTATTGTTGTTTTATTCAGCTGATGCTCAGCCTATGGAGGCAGGAGCTCCATATTGATGCTGCCCTGTCTCTGAGATTCCCATCTGTTCCAACACTCTTCACTCTACATACTGATACTTTAGCCTTAAGATGACTCTAAAGTCATGCCTGGAAGGGCCAGAGAATGCCCAAGGGCCAGACCAGAGTGGAGAATGTGCAGAGGACACGGGCTGAGTGTTGTCCCTGTGTTTTGCAGGCCAGGCAGCCACAGGGACGAGACCCGGGTGGACGCCGTGTGCACCTACAGGAAGGAGCCCTCGGCTGCAGCCTTGGACAGGGTGGGCCTGTACCACCAAGTGAGCAACAGGACCAGAGGCATCAGCCAGCTGGGCCCCTACAGCTTGGACAAGGACAGCCTCTACGTCAACGGTGACCCACGCTGCTCTCTCTGCCCCCTCTGCTCTCCCCCACCAGCCCTCCCCCAGTGCTGCCCCTTGCCCAGCTGCAGCTCCTGACCCTCTGTCTGTCTCTTTTCCCAGGCTACAATGAACAGCCAGTCCTTACCAGTGAGTACCTTGCACGAGTGGGCTGGGCAGACAGGCAGCAAAGTCGCTCTGTGAGGATCTTCTTTTGGGCAGACAAATCTGGGGGCTGCAGCTTGACATCTTGGGGAAAGGCAGGGAGCATGAAAGCCTTTTGAATGGAGAGCAGGGCTGGACAGAGAACTATGCTCTTCTCCAGCCAAAGCATTGAAACCCCAGCTTTTACTCCTTGTCACTCCCCATCTGTGCTTCTTCCAGCTCCCACCCACCCACCAACGACAGCTGCCGCCCTCGAGCGTTTCACCGTCAACTTCACCATCACCAACCTGCCCTACAATTCTGACCTGACAAAGCCTGACTCAGCAAGGTTCAAGTCTACACGACGAGTAATGAACACCTTGGTGAGTGGACCATTGCATGGCCTTGGCCTTGCCACTTTTCTCATAAATGTGGGGGGAGTGCCGGGAGCTGGGCATGGCTTAACTGTGAAACCTCTGCCCTTGGCAGCTCGACCGCCTGCTGAAGGAAACCAGCATTGGCCCCGATTTCCAGAGATGTGAATCAACAGCCTTCAGGTATGAATTGAGCCCCAGTGTCCCTTTGCAAGTCCCTTGGTCAGATGAGGGGCTTTGTCATTTTTTTGTCTACTGGCACCTCTCCTACTGAGGCAGGACCTTCGCTCTTATGCCCTCCTACATCAGAACCACTCCTTGCAGTCAGGCCTCTCACCTTGGGTTGCTAATGTCATAATCCCACAGTGACTCTGTCTTCGTGAACAGAACCAGGGTGTGAGTGGAGGTGGAGAGCAGTTGCTGACCAGTACACTGAACATTTCAGAAAGGAAGGGTTTGCCTCCCCACACTTTGACAGCAACAGAAGCCCCAAGGGCCAGACCAGAGAGGAGAACGTGCAGAGGACACGGGCTGAGTGTTGTCCCTGTGTTTTGCAGGCCAGGCAGCCACAGGGACGAGACCCGGGTGGACGCCGTGTGCACCTACAGGAAGGAGCCCTCGGCTGCAGCCTTGGACAGGGTGGGCCTGTACCACCAAGTGAGCAACAGGACCAGAGGCATCAGCCAGCTGGGCCCCTACAGCTTGGACAAGGACAGCCTCTACGTCAACGGTGACCCACACTGCTCTTTCTGCCCCCTCTCCTTTCCCCCACAGCCCTCCCCCAGTGCTGACCCCTGCCCAGCTGCAGCTCCTGACCCTCTGTCTGTCTCTTTTCCCAGGCTACAACGAACAGCCAGTCCTTACCAGTGAGTACCTTGCACGAGTGGGCTGGGTGCATCAGGCAGCAAGTGCCTCCCGGGGGGTTTCTTTCAGTCAGAGGGTGCTTTGGGTTCCGGTCCCAGAGAGGCAGGGAGCCTGAAAGCCTTTCTAATGGGCCGTCTGGAGAATTCTACATTTGTCAGGACAGAGGCCCTTTCACACTTAATCTGCCCCTTCATCACTCCCTATCTGTGCTTCTTCCAGCTCCCACCCACCCACCAACGACAGCTGCCGCCCTCGAGCGTTTCACCGTCAACTTCACCATCACCAACCTGCCCTACAATTCTGACCTGACAAAGCCTGACTCAGCAAGGTTCAAGTCTACACGAAGGGTTATGAACACCTTGGTGAGTGGACCATTGCATGGCCTTGGCCTTGCCTCTTGTCTCATAAATGTGGGGGGAGTGCCAGGAGCTGGGTGTGGGTTAACTGTGAAACCTCTGCCCTTGGCAGCTCGACCGCCTGCTGAAGGAAACAAGCATTGGCCCTGATTTCCAGGGATGTGAATCAACAGCCTTCAGGTATTTTCTCACACTCAGGAGTGCCTTTGCTGGTCCAACAGTCAGATGAGGAGCCCTGTCATGTCCATGTTCAGTTGCAACCCAGTCCAGAGAGGGAGGATCCTCCCCTTGATGCCCTCCTGCAGCACAAGCTACTCCCTTATACGCTGCTGCTTTAGAGCAGCCACTCCCTGCCTCCCTCTCATCTGTGGGTGATGACAGCAGAGACCTAGGTTGAGTTTTACTCCTGCCTGTCCTTGTTCTCCCTTAACAGCCCCAGAGCATTAGTGGAGGTGGAGAGCAGTGACAGGGCACAACACACACACACCTTGGGATTGCAGAGCTTCCCTTCTTCTGATGGAAGGCCACAGACACCCAAAAGCCCAGCCCTTTGGGGAGACCCAGCAGAGGAGGGTGCTCAAGTGTTGTCCCTGTGCTTTGCAGGCCAGGCAGCCACAGGGACGAGACCCGGGTGGACGCCGTGTGCACCTACAGGAAGGAGCCCTCGGCTCCAGCCTTGGACAGGGTGGGCCTGTACCACCAAGTGAGCAACAGGACCAGAGGCATCAGCCAGCTGGGCCCCTACAGCTTGGACAAGGACAGCCTCTACGTCAACGGTGACCCACGCTGCTCTCTCTGCCCCTTCTCCTTTCCCCCCAGCCATCCCCCAGTGCTGCCCCTTGCCCAGCTGCAGCTCCTGACCCTCTGTCTGTCTCTTTTCCCAGGCTACAACGAACAGCCAGTCCTTACCAGTGAGTACCTTGCATGAGTGGGCTGGGAGGAGAGGGCACAAAGTCGCTTGTGTGGGTCTTCGTTTGGGCAAAGGAGTCTGGGGGCTGGGGCTTGAGACCCTGGGAGAGGCTGGGAGTCTGAAAGCCTTTCCTATGGAGAGCATGGCTGGGTGGAGAAGCCTGTTCTTGTTCAGCCAGAGCCCTGTCACCCTGGCTCTTACCTAGCCCCTCACCTCTGGATGATTCTCATCTGTGCTTCTTCCAGCTCCCACCCACCCACCAACGACAGCTGCCGCCCTCGAGCGTTTCACCGTCAACTTCACCATCACCAACCTGCCCTACAATTCTGACCTGACAAAGCCTGACTCAGCAAGGTTCAAGTCTACACGACGAGTGATGAACACCTTGGTGAGTGGACCATTGCATGGCCTTGGCCTTGCCTCTTGTCTCATAAATGTGGAGGGAGTGCCAGGAGCTGAGTGTGGGTTAACTGTGAAACCTCTGCCCTTGGCAGCTCGACCGCCTGCTGAAGGAAACCAGCATTGGCCCCGATTTCCAGGGATGTGAATCAACAGCCTTCAGGTATGAATTGAGCCCCAGTGTCCCTTTGCAAGTCCCTTGGTCAGATGAGGGGCTTTGCCATGTTCTTTCCTGCTGACACCTCTCCTACTGAGGCAGGACCTTTGCTCTTATGCCCTCCTACATCTGAGCCACTCCTTTCTGCCAGGCCACTCACCTTAGGGTGCTATTGCATAATCCCACAGTGACTGTGACATCCTGAACAGCCCCAGGGTGTGAGTGGAGGTGGAGAGCAGTTGCTGGCCAGTACAGTGAACATTTCAGAAAGGAAGGGTTTGCCTCCCCACACTTGGAAAGGAACAGAAGTGCCAAGGGCCAGACCAGAGAGGAGAACGTGCAGAGGACACGGGCTGAGTGTTGTCCCTGTGTTTTGCAGGCCAGGCAGCCACAGGGACGAGACCCGGGTGGACGCCGTGTGCACCTACAGGAAGGAGCCCTCGGCTGCAGCCTTGGACAGGGTGGGCCTGTACCACCAAGTGAGCAACAGGACCAGAGGCATCAGCCAGCTGGGCCCCTACAGCTTGGACAAGGACAGCCTCTACGTCAACGGTGACCCATGCTGCTCTCTCTGCTCCCTCTCCTTTCCCCCACAGCCCTCCCCAGTGCTGACCCCTGCCCAGCTGCAGCTTCTGACCATCTGTCTGTCTCTTTTTCCAGGCTACAACGAACAGCCAGTCCTGCCCAGTGAGTACATTGCACAAGTGGGCTGGGCACAGAGGGCAGCAAATGCCTCCTTGGGGTCTTCTTTCACACAGAGGGTGCCTGGGCTTGATGTCCCAGAGAGAGGCAGAGAGCCTGAAAGCCTTTCCAATGGGCTGGCTGGAAAATTCTACACTTGTCAAGGCAGAGCTCTGTCATCCTTACTCTGCTCCCTCCTCACTCCCCATCTGTGCTTCTTCCAGCTCCCACCCACCCACCAACGACAGCTGCCGCCCTCGAGCGTTTCACCGTCAACTTCACCATCACCAACCTGCCCTACAATTCTGACCTGACAAAGCCTGACTCAGCAAGGTTCAAGTCTGCACGACGAGTTATGAACACCTTGGTGAGTGGACCATTGCATGGTCTTGGCCTTGCCACTTTTCTCATAAATGTGGAGGGAGTGTCGGGAGCTGGGCATGGTTTAACTGTGAAACCTCTGCCCTTGGCAGCTCGACCGCCTGCTGAAGGAAACCAACATTGGCCCTGATTTCCATGGATGTGAATCAACAGCCTTCAGGTATTTTCTCACACTCAGGAGTGCCTTTGCTGGTCCAACAGTCAGATGAGGAGCTCTGTCATGTCCGAGTTCAGTTGCAACCCAGTCCAGAGAGGGAGGATCCTCCCCTTGATGCCCTCCTGCAGCACAAGCTTCTCCCTTATATGCTGCTGATTTAGAGCTGCCACTCCCTGCCTCCACCTCATGTGAGGGGGGTGACAGCAGAGACCCAGGCTGACTTTTTCTCTTGCCTGGCCTTATTCTCCCTTAACAGCCCCAGAGCATTAGTGGAGGTGGAGAGCAGTGACAGGGACACAACACACACACACCTTGGGATTGCAGAGCTTCCCTTCTACTGATGGATAGGTCACAGAAGCCCCAAGGGCCAGACCAGAGAGGAGACACATGCAGAGGACAGTGACTCAGTGTTGTCCCTGTGCTTTGCAGGCCAGGCAGCCACAGGGACGAGACCCGGGTGGACGCCGTGTGCACCTACAGGAAGGAGCCCTCGGCTGCAGCCTTGGACAGGGTGGGCCTGTACCACCAAGTGAGCAACAGGACCAGAGGCATCAGCCAGCTGGGCCCCTACAGCTTGGACAAGGACAGCCTCTACGTCAATGGTGACCCACGCTGCTCTCTCTGCCCCCTCTGCCTTCCCCCCAGCCATCCCCCCAGTGCTGCCCCTTGCCCAGCTGCAGCTCCTGACCCTCTGTCTGTCTCTTTTCCCAGGCTACAACGAACAGCCAGTCCTTACCAGTGAGTACCTTGCACAAG
>NW_026087063.1:0-8365 GCF_022539395.1 Myiozetetes cayanensis
GCTGAAGCTAAATGAAGACCTGGAAGCAGATTAACAGAACTCAGGGTAAAAAGCTAGACAATTAGGAAAAAGAATTTAGAAAAACTATAGTTAGCTGATGCCACAATTAAATAAGATTTTATTATTAGTGGTCTGCTTAGATTGTATTGGAAATTCATACTGAAAATCTCTTAGGGAGATGAAATAGCAGACAGCTCTGCAGCTTTTATAAATAGTTACTTCAGTTGTGAGAAATAATGGCTGAAGAACTGTTTCTGTCTATTCAGAAAACAGCTATTAGGATGTTATCTAATAACTAGTCGTGTAGCTCTATGTCCCAGTTTAAATGAGACAAGGGTCTTTTGCTGAGGATGAATTAGGAGGAAAAGACCCAAACTTCTCTTTCCAAACAATTATAAATCCAAAATTAAGAGGCTCCGATTGAAGGAAAAACAAATTATGGAAAAGGGAAAATAACAGCCCTTTATTAAAAGGTATGTGTGTATTAACAGGAACACGAAAAAAAACCCAAGTAAAATAACTAAGTAATACTCCTATACCCACCAATAATCCCCTTTAAGAACAAAAAAAATAAACCGGCAAAAAGAAAATAGTTCAATTTCTTGCACCCTTTGGTGCTGTTCCAACCACAGTCAGCAGGGGGCGCCGTCGGGTCACTGGAGATGCAAAATTTGTAATGTCCCGTACCATTCACCAGGTGGCGCTGTTGGGTCACTGAAGGTGTAAAAAACTTGTAGTGTCCTATTATAGTCACCAGGTGGCGCTGTTGGATCACTGAAGGAGTTGAACTTGTAATGTCCAGTGCCCGTCACCAGGTGGCGCTGTTGGATCCTTGGCTGCCACCGGGGGGAGGGGAAGGGGGGGGGGGGGGGGAAACAACAGCAATAAAACAGAAAGTTCTCCCAATGGAAGAAAACTCACAAACTTCAGCTGATTAGGGTCCGTTGTAAGCAGGGCTTGCAGTTAGCCAGAGGTGAGCCAAGAGCAGCAGCCAGAAACTCCCCTCCGACAGGAAAAAAACAAAGGAGCCCGGCAGTGTCTGCAGCCCGCAGCAGCCTCTCACCCTGGCAGAGAGAGAGAGAGAGTCTCCTCCCCCCCCAGCCTCCACCCCCTTCCAGTCACACACCAGCCAACTCCCCCCTTCGTTGTCAAGGAGACAAATCTCCATCGTTAAGGGCTCCGGGTGATTCTTTTGTTCAACTAAAATGGCCCATCACAGAGCACACACACAGGCAGGAGGAAAGGAAAGAAAAATTCTTTGCTAAAAATACGAACTATGACATTATCCACCCCTAATTTTTTTTTCCCTTTTCTCATGCCACCATACATCTATCAAATGGAACCTTTTTTAACTCCACATATACATACATCATTCTAGACTATGTACATATTCACAAATACATATAGATACAAATATGGGTAGAGTTATGACCTGTTTACCCTAAGATTATATCTCCTTGGGGTATGCACCGGGTTTCTCCATCTTCTTGCATCACCCACCATGTGCAACCAGGTCCTTGGGCAAAGACAACTCCACGAATGGATTTGCCTTTGCTCGAGGCATGGTTCACCCAAACTGTTTTGCCTAACATACCTCTCATGTGAACCACTGGGACCTTGTCCCCGTCTACAGTGTGAAGGGACTCTGATTGGGCAGGGCCGGCTCGATTGACGGAGCCTCTAGTGTTGACTAACCATGTAGCCTTTGCTAGATGTTGATCCCAGTTTTTGAAAGTCCCTCCACCTAATGCTTTCAGGGTAGTCTTCAACAGTCCATTGCACCGTTCAACTTTCCCGGCAGCTGCTGCATGGTATGGTATGTGATAGACCCACTCAATGCCATGCTCTTTCGCCCAGGTGGTAACTAAACTATTTTTGAAGTGTGTCCCATTATCTGACTCAATCCGCTCTGGAGTGCCGTGCCGCCACAGGACCTGTTTTTCGAGGCCCAGGATGGTATTTCTGGCAGTGGCGTGGGGCACCGGATGCGTCTCCAGCCATCCAGTGGTGGCTTCCACCATGGTGAGCACATAGTGCTTACCTTGACGGGTCTGTGGCAGTGTGATATAATCAACCTGCCAAGCCTCCCCATACCTGTATTTATTCCACCGTCCACCATACCATAGGGGTTTCAGTCTCTTAGCCTGTTTAATGGCAGCGCATGTCTCACAGTCATGGATAACCTGAGAGATAGCATCCATGGTTAGATCCACCCCTCGGTCTCGTGCCCATTTGTAGGTGGCATCTCTGCCTTGATGGCCGGCGGCATCATGAGCCCATCGTGCTAAGAACAGTTCACCTTTGTGCTGCCAGTCTAGGTCCACCTGTGACACCTCAACTTGTGCAGCTCGGTCTGCCCGTTCATTGTTGCGATGTTCTTCATTGGCTCGATTTTTGGGCACGTGGGCATCTACGTGGCGGACCCTCACAATCAGCTTCTCTACCCGGGTAGCGATGTCTTGCCATATATCAGCGGCCCAGATGGGTTTTCCCCTACGTTTCCAATTGGTCTTCTTCCATCTGTCCAACCACCCCCACAGGGCATTGGCCACCATCCATGAGTCCGTGTAGAGGTAAAGTTTTGGCCACTTCTCTCGTTCAGCAATGTCCAATGCCAACTGGACAGCTTTGAGCTCTGCGAATTGGCTTGATTCACCCTCTCCTTCCATAGCTTCTGCAACTTGTCGTGTGGGACTCCATACAGCTGCTTTCCATTTACGTTTCATCCCTACAATACGGCAGGAACCATCAGTAAAGAGTGCGTAGCGTATGTCTTCTTCTGGTAGTTGGTTGTATGCTGGGGCTTCCTCTGCCCGTACTACCTGCTCTCCTTCTTCTTCTTCTGCTAGACTAAAATCCTCACCTTCCGGCCAGTTCGTGATGATTTCTAGGATCCCAGGGCGATTTGGGTTTCCAATGCGGGCGCGCTGCGTGATCAGGGCAGTCCATTTGCTCCAGGTGGCATCAGTGGCATGATGAGTAGAGGGCGTCTTCCCTTTGAACATCCAACTCAACACTGGCAGCCGAGGTGCCAGGAGGAGCTGTTCTTCTGTGCCAATCACCTCTGAGGCAGCTTGTACTCCCTCATAAGCTGCTAGGATCTCTTTTTCTGTTGGAGTGTAATTGGCTTCCGATCCCCTGTAGCATCGGCTCCAGAATCCAAGTGGGCGGCCTCGGGTCTCTCCAGGCACCTTCTGCCAGAGGCTCCAGGAGAGGCCCTTATCCCCAGATGCAGAGTAGAGTACATTCTTCACATCTGGTCCTGTCCTAACTGGCCCAAGGGCTACAGCATGGGCAATCTCCTGTTTAATCTGTTCAAATGCTTGCTGTTGTTCAGGACCCCACTGGAAATCATTCTTCTTGCGGGTTACCAGATAGAGAGGGCTTACGATCTGGCTGTACTCGGGGATATGCATTCTCCAAAAACCTATGGCACCCAGGAAAGCTTGTGTTTCCTTCTTGCTAGTTGGTGGGGCCATTGCTGTGATTTTATCGATGACTTCAGTCGGGATTTGACGACGTCCATCTTGCCACTTTACCCCCAGGAACTGGATCTCTCGGGCAGGTCCCTTGACTTTACTCTTTTTAATGGCAAACCCAGCTTCCAGGAGAATCTGTATGATCTTTTTTCCTTTCTCAGAGACCTCTTCTGCTGTGTCCCCCCATACAATGATGTCATCAATGTACTGCAGGTGTTCTGGGGCTTCACCTTTCTCTAGTGTAGCCTGGATCAATCCGTGGCAGATGGTGGGACTGTGTTTCCACCCCTGGGGCAGTCGGTTCCACGTGTACTGCACGCCCCTCCACGTGAAAGCAAACTGCGGCCTGCACTCTGCTGCCAAGGGAATGGAGAAGAATGCATTCGCAATGTCGATAGTGGCGTACCACCTCGCTGCCTTAGACTCCAGCTCGTACTGGAGCTCCAACATGTCTGGAACTGCAGCACTCAATGGCGGGGTGGCTTCATTCAGGCCACGATAGTCCACAGTCAGTCTCCATTCTCCGTCGGACTTACGCACAGGCCAGATGGGGCTGTTGAAGGGGGAGTGGATCCTGCTGATCACTCCTTGGCTCTCCAGCTCACGGATCATCTTATGGATGGGAATCACAGAGTCTCGGTTTGTTCGGTACTGCCGACGGTGCACTATTGTAGTGGCAATTGGCACTCGCTGTTCCTCAACCTTCAACAGTCCCACAGCAGAAGGGTTCTCTGAGAGGCCAGGTAGTGAATTCAACTGCTTAGCAGCTTCTGTCTCCACAGCAGCTATTCCAAAAGCCCATCTATGTCCCTTGGGGTCTTTGAAATACCCATTCCTAAGGTAGTCAATGCCCAGGATACATGGGGCATCTGGACCAGTCACAATGGGGTGTTTCTGCCACTCCTTCCCGGTCAAGCTCACTTCAGCTTCCAGCACGGTCAACTGCTGCGACCCTCCTGTTACCCCAGAAATGGAAATAGCCTCTGGTCCCACATGTCCTGAGGGCATTAACGTACACTGAGCGCCAGTGTCAACCAAAGCCTTATATTCTTGTGGGTCTGATGTGCCAGGCCATCGGATCCACACCGTCCAATAGACACGGTTGTCCCGTGCCTCTACCTGGCTAGAGGCAGGGCCCCTCTAATACTGGTCTCTATCCTGCTCGTCACAGTTTTCCGTCTGCAAATACCGGCGGGAGGTACCTTCTAGTGGGTCAGATCCCTGCCCACGGGATACTGGCACTGCACTCACTTTCACGGACTTTGTTTTTCTCTGGTCCTTCAGCTCTTGTACTCGGGCTGCCAAAACATGGGTAGGTTTCCTGTCCCACTGTCTCATGTCTTCTCCATGGCCAGATAGGAAATACCACAGCTCAGTTCGTGAGGTCTGTCTACCCTCTCTAGCTGGGGGGCGCCCGGTTCTCACTGGTGCCACCTGGGAGCTGTTTCTCTCAATCTTTTCTAGGATTTTCTCCTGTTGATCTTGTAATTTTGTAGCTATGTTAGTCAGGTTATTGATCGAGGTCTCTACAGAGGAAACGCGGGCTTGTAGTGATCCTTGGACCATACTGTCGTACATCCGAAGTTTATTTGCTATAACCGCCACTGGCTCACTCTTTTCCCCAGCCTCCAATGATGTCAAGTAACTGACGTGTGCAGATGGCCCCATACGTATGAAGGTCCACCACATGTATGGTGTAAATCTAACCTTGTCAGGATCGTGATTAGCTTGCATATCCCTTCCAAACAGAATCTCCAACAGTGCCATTTCCCTCAGGCGTCGGATCCCCTCCTCCATGGTATTCCAGCTCTTCACCAAATGGTCTGCCTGCAAAGCCTCTTTGTAAACGAACCTCTCTCTCACAGCGTCCAGCAGCCGTGCCCAGAGAGACAGGGGCTTTGATTCTCTCACAAATGCCCCTTCAATGCCCACATCCTGGGCAATAGACCTCAAGAACCTTGCTTCACCGCCATCAAGGTTTATGGTATCACCCGTGGAGTCCCAGACTCGAATCATCCAGGTCAGTATGGGCTCATTCGAGTGACGAAGGACATCTGACCGTAATTTCCGGAGGTTGTCATATGATAAGGACTCAGTGATGATTTCTGGCTCTGGGTTGGCTACCTGTGAGGGTCCTGCCTCCCCATCATCATCTACTGGGCGAACTGATTTGGTCTTATATTTCCTCTTTTGGATAGGGGCAACCTCCATTGACTTGTTTGGTTCCTTGGAACTGGCCTTATCTGGAGTCACCCTTGTATCAGACCTCTCACTTTCATCTTTTCCTTTACCCTGTGAGGGCTGCACCATACCTAGCACCTTTTGGTAGGCAACGGCTAAAGCCCCACATACATCTACCACCTGCCCCTCTCTGGGTTTACCACGACTTCTCTCCCTCACAGCTGTTATTATCTGTGCAGGGTTTAGGAGTTGTTCGAGAGTGAACTTCCATGTTGTAGGAACTGAAACACTTTCTAGAAATTTACTCACGTCCTCCCATGGCCCATGCCATTCGAGGTTTTCCACCCTTGGGGCTGGTTTCTGTGCCCGTTCCTGGTAAATCCTGGGCCTAACTACGAATATTAGATATGACACCGTGGCAATAGATATGACACCTTGCACGAGAAGCCCCAAAAATAAAATGTCTCTTACATCTAAAGAGAGTTTAAATCTCTCAGAGGCTATTGTAGTGGAACCAAAGGGAAAATGTATGAAGGGCTGGGCAAATATACTCCCCTGTGTTTCTCCGTCGGAATAGGTGCCATTATCCTTAAAACCCCAAAGGAGACAGTGTAGGCTAGAGCAGTAATATATCCTTGAGAACATATCCCGAAGGAAAATAACAGGTACTGAGTTTACTATGTCATAAAACCAGTGCGAGATCTCAAACATACTTATTGCAATAAGGGTCATAGTGTCTGAGCTGAAAAACATCGACAGGTGGGACATAGATTTCGGCATAATTATATACCACAGAAAAGCAGCGATCTTAGACTTCATGGTGCCTACAGGTTCACAAACACATATAAAGTCACACAAGGGCAGTTATTCCTTTTCCACTTTTCCTCTCTCGGGCCCCACGTTGGGCGCCAAAAGATGTCCCAGTTTAAATGAGACAAGGGTCTTTTGCTGAGGATGAATTAGGAGGAAAAGACCCAAACTTCTCTTTCCAAACAATTATAAATCCAAAATTAAGAGGCTCCGATTGAAGGAAAAACAAATTATGGAAAAGGGAAAATAACAGCCCTTTATTAAAAGGTATGTGTGTATTAACAGGAACACGAAAAAAAAACCCAAGTAAAATAACTAAGTAATACTCCTATACCCACCAATAATCCCCTTTAAGAACAAAACCAATAAACCGGCAAAAAGAAAATAGTTCAATTTCTTGCACCCTTTGGTGCTGTTCCAACCACAGTCAGCAGGGGGCGCCGTCGGGTCACTGGAGATGCAAAATTTGTAATGTCCCGTACCATTCACCAGGTGAAGCTGCTGTTGGGTCACTGAAGGTGTAAAAAACTTGTAGTGTCCTATTATAGTCACCAGGTGGCGCTGTTGGATCACTGAAGGAGTAGAACTTGTAATGTCCAGTGCCCGTCACCAGGTGGCGCTGTTGGATCCTGGCTGGCCACCGGGAGGGGAGGGGGGAAGCGAGTTTCTTAGCAATAAAAACAGAAAAAGTTCTCCCAATGGAAGAAAACTCACAAACTGCCAGCTGATTAGGGTCCAAGTTGTAAGCAGGGCTTTGACAGTTAGCCAGAGGTGAGCCAAGAGCAGCCGCCAGAAACTCCCCCTCCGACAGGAAACAAACAAGGAGCCGGCAGTGTCTGCAGCTCCGCCTTGGCCTCTCACCCCCGGCAGAGAGAGAGAGAGAGTCTCCTCCCCCTTTAGTCACACACCAGCCAACTCCCCCCTTCGTTGTCAAGGAGACAAATCTCCATCGTTAAGGGCTCCGGGTGATTCTTTTGTTCAACTAAAATGGCCCATCACAGAGCACACACACACAGGCAGGAGGAAAGGAAAGAAAAATTCTTTGCTAAAAATACGAACTATGACACTCTATGAAGGCAAATTACAATTCTGCGTTTAGATACAGGTGAAACAGTGAATTATTTCACTCTGGTCTTTCTCCAAAGCTTTTGTTAAAAGATGCACAGACCAGCAAATTGAAATCTGGACCAGATGTGCTATGCCAGAAGCAGTTACAGGGAGCTTTACATTTGCGTCAGCCTTGTAAGCTTCCCTGGACAGAGTGCATGCTCTGCGCTGGAAGCCAGAGGTGGTGGGAATGCACAGATGTAAACTTCCCTCCAGCATGCCCAGAAGTGACTTTTCGAAATTGGTTCTCCAAAAGGCACCTAGATGTTGCTTTAATCTATACTATAATAGCTCTATATATGTCTTCATAAATCTATACATATCTTAAAGATATATATATGCTACAGCATAATTATATATATACTCTCATCTGCAATAGTACAGAAGCAAATCCAGGGACTTCATGCCCACCCTGACTGGATAAGCAACCTATTAAGAATATAGGAAGGGACCCCTTTTGTATCATGCAGGGTCATGTCCAGTCAGGCCTGAGAGCCGGGAAGGTTGGATTTGGCGCCCCAGCAAAACATATGATGTATGATGATGGCCACCGATGTGTTACTTTATAATGTGGAAATCTGATTGCTTTTTAGCAGTGGAAGCAAGCATGACCGTATATGCAAAATGAGAAGCATGTAATGTGAGGTGTAGAAAGGTCAGCAAGTCTAAAATATCAGTAAACTGATGTGCAGACTGAAAACGGTTGATCCTTCACTAAGAATTAGGGCTGATACCAGCCCCAGCTCCTTGTTGCAGATGCTTCAGTGAAAAAGCTCATGCATAAATTA
>NW_026087064.1:0-8281 GCF_022539395.1 Myiozetetes cayanensis
GGGGAGGGGAGAGCTCCTCTCAGATATTTTGGGGGAGGGGCGATGTTTGGAGGTCCGAAGCTGAGCCGCAAATGTCCCTCGGGAGGACCTTAGGGGGACTCCTGGAGGTTTGTTTTTTTTTTTACGGGGGGAGGGGGATCCCGGTGTGGGTTCCCGGCAGAGCCCCGGGGATTGGGCGGGGGGATGCGGGGACTCCCCCGCGGTGGGGGTTGGTGTTCCGGGGTCAGCCCGGTCCCGGCGGGGGAGGGGGACGCGATGACACCCTTTTTTAGGGACCCCGGAGTGGGGGAAGCAGAGAGGGGTCACAGCAGAGCTGAGGGACCCCCCCGGCTGTCGGAGAGCGTGGAGAGGGTGAACAGAGAGGGGTGTGGGGGACCGGGGACCCCCGGACCCTGAAACAGGGGGCTCTGAGAGGGTGATGGCAAAAAGGCACCAAAAAAAAGGTCCAGAAGTTAACAATGGTTCAGCTGGTAGAGCTTACCCTGTTTGCTCTCCCTGCTCTGCTGGAAGAATAAATCAGGTAAATGAGACGTTGCAATGGGATACAGAAGGCCCAGAACCAGGACTTTGCAGGCTTGAAGGATTCAGGTCACCTAATAGGGGAGGTCTCTGAGCAATTCTTCATTCCAAGGCTTTTTCAGCATCAAGGGGGAACCCCCCGGGATTCGTGGGATCTCCAGCAGCCCAGAAAAGGCTGAACCCCAGAGAGGGGGGACCCCCCAAAACACAGGAGACCTACCAGCAGACTGAACATGGCGAGTGACCCCCAGAACCCTCAAAAGTTGGGGAGTTCCTTTGTTGCTCCAGATGTCCTTTGTGTTCTGTGAGGTTCCAAAACATTTTGGGGTTCCTTTTGTTCCTTGAGGTTCCCAAAATGCTTCGAGGTTCCTCTTACTCCACCAGGTTCCAAAATGCCAAAAAGAACCGGGTAGACCTGCGGACCAAAAAGAACCGGACAGACCCAAGGGCCAAAAAGAACCAGACGAACCTGAAGGCCAAAATGACCTGGAAAGACGTGAGGGCCATTAAGAAGCAGGTAGATCTGAGGGCCAAAAAGAACCAGACAGACGTGAAGGCCAAAAACTACCAGGTAGACCTGAGGGCAAAAAAAGAAGCAGACAAACCTGGTCTCTCTGTGATGTCACCCCGGCCTTGTGAAGTCACCAGTGTCCCCCGTGCTGTCACAGATGTCCCCGTTAATGTCACTGGTGTCTCTGTGGTGTCATCACTGTCCCCTGTGATGTCAACAATGTCCCTAATGATGTCCTGCTGTCTCTGTGATGTCACCACTGTGCCGAACTGTGGCACCTGGTCCCCGTCATGTCACTGATGCCAGTGATGTCCCTGTGACATCACGGCTGTCCTTTTGCTGTCAACAGTCCCCTGTGATGTCACTGATCCCCAGTGATGTCACTCATCTCCCTGTGATGTCACCACTGTCCACTGTGATGTCAGCAATGACCCTGATGATGTCACTGGTGTCACTGTGATGTCATCCCTGTCATTATGAAGTCACTGAAATCCCCTGTGATGTCACCAATGTCCCTGTGACATTATGGCTTCCCATTATTGTCACCAGTCCCTTGTGATGTCACCAATGTCCCCGATGATGTCACTGGTGTCTCTGTGATGTCACCCCTGTCATTGTGAAGTCACCAATGTCCCCTGTGATGTCAGCAATCTCCCTGTGACATCACGGCTTTCCTTTTTGTCACCAGTCCCCTGTGATGTCACTATTCCTCAATGGTGTAACCTCTGTTCCTGTGATGTCACCACTGTCCCCAGTGACATCAGCAATGTCCCCAGTGATGTCACTTGTGTCTCTATAATGTCAACCCTGTGCTTGTGAAGTCACCAATGTCCCCCTCACATCACAGCTGCCCCTTTATTGTCAGCAGTCCCCTGTGATGTTACCCACGTCCCTGTGATGGCACCACTGTCCACTGTGATGTCAACAATGACCCCGATGATGTCACTGGTGTCACTGTGATTTCACCCCTGTCCTTGTGAAGTCACTGAAGTCCCCTGTGATGTCACCAATGTCCCTGTGACATCACTGCTGTCCCTTTGTTGTCAACAGTCCCCTGTGACATTACTGGTCCTCAGTGATGTCACTGCTGTCTCTGTGATGTCACCACTGTCCCCAGCGATGGCACCATGTCCCTGCAATGTCACCAGACACCTTTGACATCATCCATGTCCCTGTGACATCGTGACTATCCCTTTGTTTTCACCAGTCCCCCGTGATGTCACTGGTCCTCAGTGATGTCACAGCTGTCTCTCTGATTTCAGAGAGACAGCACAGTCTCTGTGCTGTCATTGATGTCCCTGTGACCTCACTGCTGTCCCTTTGTTTTCACCATTCCCCTGTAATTTCACTGTGCCCCAATGATTTCACCAATGTCCCTGTGATGTCCCCAGTGTCCCCTGTGATGTCAGCAATGTCCCAGATTATGTCACTGGTGTCTCTGTCATGTCATTCTTGTGCTTGTGAAGTCACCGATGTCCCCTTTGATGTCACCCATGTCCATGTGACATCACTGCTTTCCCTTTGTTGTCAACATTCATCTGTGATGTCACTGGTTCCCAGTGATGTCACCACTGTCTCCTGTGATGTCACCAATATCCTCGATGATGTCATTGTTGTCTCTGTAATTTCACCCCTGCCCTTGTGAAGTCACCAATGTTCTTTTTGATGTCACTGATTTCCCTGTGACCTCACAGATATTTTTTCATTGTCACCAGTCCCCTGTGATGTCACTGCTCCCCAGTGATGTCACTGCTGTCCCTGTGGTGTCACCACTGTTCCCAGCAGTGGCACCCTGTCCCTGTGATGTCACTGATGTCCCTGTGATGTTACCAGACCCCTGTGATGTCATTAATGTCCCTGATGATGTCACTGCTGTCTCTTTAATATCACTCGTGTCCTTATGAAGTCACCAATGTCCCCAGTGATGTCATCGATGTCATTGTGATATCACAACTATTTCTTTGTTGTCACCATTCCACTGTGAGGTCACTAGTCCCCAGTGATGTCATGGATGTCCCTGTGATATCACAGAGTCACCTACCGATGTTATCATGGTGTCTTTGTGATGTCACCCTTGTCCTTGTGAAGTCACCAATGTCCCCAATGATGTCATCAATGTGCACTTTATATCACATCTGTCCTTTTGTTGTCACCAGTGCCCTGTGACATCACTGGACCAACTGATGTCACTGCTGTCCCTGTGATGTCACCAGTCTCACCGATGACATCACTGGTATCTCTGCGATGTCACCCCTGTCCTTGTGAAGTCACCGATGTCCCCAGTGATGTCACCAATGTCCTTGGAAGATCATGGCTGCCCCTTTGTTTTCACCAGTCTTCTACGATGTCACTGGTCCACAATGATGTCACTACTGTCCCTGTGATGTCACCAATGTCCCCATGATATCACTGGTGTCTCTGTGTTGTTATCCAGGTCCCCTGTGATGTCACCAATGTCCCTGTGATGTCACGGATGCCTCTGTGTTGTCACCTCCACCCCCTGTGATGTCACCAATGTTCCTGTGACATCTCGGCTTTCCCATTGCTGTAAGAAGTCCCCTGTGATGTCACTGGTCTCAAATGATGTCAATGTGTCAGTGCCACCATGTCCCTGTGATGTCACCAATGTCCCTGTGATGTCACCAATGTCCCTGTGATGTCACCAGACACTTTTCATGTCATCACTTTCCCTGTGAAATCACTGCTGTCCCTCTGTTGTCACTCTGATGTCACTGGTCCCCAATGAGGTCTCTACTGTCTCTGTGATGTCACAACTGTCCCCTGGGATGTGACCAGTGTCCCCTGTGATGGTGCCAATGTCCCCAATGATGTCACTGGTGTCTCTGTGATGTCACCATGGTCCCCTGTGATGTCACCGATAACCCTGTGACATCACGTCTTTCCCTTTGTTGTCAACAGTTCTGTGTGAGGCCACTGGTCCTCAGTGATGTCACCAATGTCCCTGTGATGTCACCACTATCCTCTGTAATGCCTCCAGTGTAACCAGTAATGTCAGTGGTGTCTCTGTGATGTCACACCTGGCCTTGTGATGTCACCACTGTCCCCTATGATGTCACAGGTGTCACTGATGATGTCACTGGTGTCTCTGTGATGTCACCCCTGGCCTTGTGCAGTCACTGATGTCCCCTGTGATGTCACTGATGTTCTCTGTGATGTAAGCGATCTCCCTGTGACATCACGGCTGTCCCTTTATTGTCTACACTCCCATGTGATGTCACTGGTCTCCAGTGATGTCACCCATATCCCTGTGATGTCACCCATGTCCCAGTGATGTCACTGGTGTCTCTGTGATATCACCCCTGTCTTTGTGAAGTCACCGATGACCCCACTGATGTCACCCATGTCCCTGGAATGTCACCACTATACTCTTTGATGTTACCACTGACACCGATAATGTCACTGGTGTCTCTAATGTCAGCCCTGGCCTTGTGAAGTCATCGATGTCCCCTGTGATGTCAACAATGTCCCCTATGATGTCCTGCTGTCTGTCTGATTTCACCACTGTGCTGAGCCGTGGCACCATGTCCCAGTCATGTCACTGATGTCAGTGATGTCCCTGTGACATCATGGTTGTCCCTTTCTTGTCAACAGTCCCCTGTGAGGTCACTGGTCCCCAGTCATGTCACTGATATCCCTGTGAAGTCACCACTATCCCCTGTGATGCCACCAGTGTCACCAGTAATGTCACTGGTGTCTCTGTGATGTCACCACTGCCCCAGTGGTGGCTCCATGTCCCCCTGAGGTCACTGATTTCCCTGTGACATCAGGGCTTTCCTTTTTGTCACCAGTCCTCTATGATGTCACTGCTCCCCAATGATTTCTCTGTTGTCCCTGTGATGTCACTACTGTCCCATATGATGTCACTGGTGTCTCTATGATGTCAACCCTCTCCTTGTGAATTTGCCGATGTCACCGTGACATCACAGTTCTCCCTTTGTTGTCAACATTCTCCTGGTCACCGGTCCCCAGTAATGTCACTGCTGTCACTGTGATTTCACCACTGTCCCCAGCAGTGCCACCATTTCCCTGTGATGTCACCAGGCTCCCTTAATGTCACCGATGTCCCTGTGACATCACTGCTGTCCCTGTTATCACTCTGATGTCACTGGTCCCCAGCGATGTCCCTGCTGTCTCAGTGATGTCACCACTGCCCCCTGTGATGTCACCAATGTCCCCGATGATGTCACTAATGTCTCTGTGATGTCACCCCTGGCCTTGTGAAGCCACTGATGTCCCCTGTGATATCAAAGATGTCATCGTTAATGTCACTGGTGTCTCTGTGGTGTCATCACTGTCCCCTGTGATGCCAACAATGTCCCTAATGATGTCCTACTGTCTCTCTGATGTCACCACTGTGCCAAGCAGTGGCACCACTTCCCCATCATGTCACCGATGGCAGTGATGTCCCTGTGACATCACAGCTGTCCCTTTGTAGACAACAGTCCTCTGTGATGCCACTGTTCCCCAGTGATGTCACCGATGTTCCAGTGATGTCACCACTGTCCCCTGTGATGCCACCAGTGTCACTGATGATGTCATTGGTGTCTATGTGATGTCACACCTAGCCTTGTGATGTCACCCATGTCCCCTGTAATATCAGAGATGTCCCTGTGACATCACAGGTGTCCCTTTGTGGACAGCAGTCCCCTGTGATGTCACTGGTCCCCAGTGATGTCACTTCTTTCTATGTGATGTCACCACTGTCCCCAGCAGTGCCACCATGTCCCTATGATGTCACCGATCTCCCTGTGATTTTATCAGACCCCTGTGATGTCACGGATGGCTTTGTGCCATCACGGCTTTCCCTGTACTCTCAACACTCCCCTGTGATGTCACTGATCCCCAGTGATGTCACTGACTTTCCTGTGATGTCACCCATGTCCCCTCTGATGTCACCGATGTCCCAGACATTTTCACTGGTGTCACTGTGATGTCACCCCTGTCCTTTCGAAGTCACTAAAATCCCCTGTGATATCACCAATGTCCCTGTGACATCACGACTGTCCCTTTGTTGTCAGCAGTCCCCTGTGATGTCACTGGTCCCCAACGATGTCACTTCTGTCTCTGTGATATCACCTTTGTCCCCAGTGGTGGCACCATGTCCCCGTGATGTCACCAATGTCCCTGTGATGTCACCAGACCCTTTTGATGTCAGCGATGTTCCTGTGACATCATAGTTTTCCCTTTCTTGTCACCAGTCCCCTGGGATGTCACTGGTCCCCACTGATATCACCAATGTCCGTGTGACATCACCACTGTCCCCTGTGTCCCTGATGATGTCACTGCTCTCTCTGTAATGTCACCGTTGTCCTTATGAAGTCACCAATGTCCCCATTGATGTCACTGATGTCACTGTGACATCACCACTGTCCCTTTTTCTTTACCAGTTATTTGTGATGTCACTGGTCCTCAGTGATGTCACCCATGTCCCTGCGATGTCATCAGACTCCTTTCATGTCACTGATGTTCCTGTGACATCACAACTGTCGCCTTTTTCTAACCAGTCCCCTGTTATGTCACTGGTCCCCAATGATGTCACTGCTCTCTCTGTGGTGTCACCACTGTGCCCAGCAGTGGTACCTTGTCCCCTTTGATGTCACCAATGTCCCTGTGATTCCACACCTGTCCCTTTCTTGTCCCCAGTCCCCTGTGATGTCACTGCTACCAGTGATGTCACCCATGTCCCTGTGATGTCACCACTGTCCCCTGTGATCTCACCAATATCCCCAGTGAGGTCACGGACATCTCTTTGATGTCAACCATGTACTTGTGATGTCACTTATGTCTTATGTGATGTCACGGATGTCCCTGTGACATCACAACTGTCTCTTTGTTTTCACCAATCCCCTGTGATGACACTCGTCCCCAGTGATGTCAACAGTGTCCCTTTCATTAGGGTTAGGGGTTAGGGTTAGGCATAGGATTAGGTTTTAGGGTTAGGGTTAGGGGTAAGGGTTTGGTTAGGGTTAGGTTTTAGGTAACGTTTGGGTTAGAGTAAAGGTTAGGGTTAGGTGTGGAAGACACTAAACAGAGACAGAAACTGCTCAGAAAATGGAGACAGATCTATAAAGAATACAACGATGATGAAGTTTAATAACATGGACTAAAATACTGGGATGGGCGCTTGTGAACGGACTTTCGAATTCAACTGATGCGGACAATATTGTTTTTACCCCCTTTTAGAATTGTTAATGCATGTTGAAATTACTGTACCCCAATTGTAGATTTATATTTTATTCCCTAATAAGTTCTTCCCTCATGAACCCTTTCCCCTGGTTGGTTGTTGAATCTCCTGTTGTGATTGGTGGGATTTTGCCGCAGTAAGGCGGTCTCACCACACCCCTAAAGTTACCCTATAGGTTAGAAGTTAATGTATTCCCTCTGTTACTCCCCTATTGGTTCTCCCCGTATGTCAATCCTATACTCCTCCCAGTTTCTAGACCTTTCCTTCCCTAACCCTATATAAGTCCTGTTCGCCCTTTGTTCTGGGCAGCACCCTCGCGGCTCTGCTCCTGGACACATCCCTCACACCTCCAGTGTCCTCTTCATCAATAAACCTGCTGCAGACTGCGAACCCCCTTAGTGCTGTCAGTCCTTTCCCACTCGGGCTGCGGCATATGGCGCCCACGCGCGGGGCTCTGTAGCAGGTTCCTCACATTGAGGAAACTCCAGAGTGCCCGGCTGGGATACTGGAGGCGCAGCGGTTGGAGGCGTCCTCCCCGGCAGTCACCCTCAGCTGGACGGCGAGCAACGGGTCGGCGACCGGCAGTCTCACACGCACCTCGTTCTGCTGCGCGGAGCAGGTGAGCAGCTGAGGAAGTCCCTTCCCTCCTTCCCTGATTCCAATCCCCGCAACCTCTGCGTGTGCAAGCCTTTCCACCATGGGAGCTCGTCTCTCGGCACCGCAGAAAGCAATATACCACCACTTAAAGGCCATGCTCGCACAACTTACGACGAGCCACCCCGTTGATAAGAAAGCTTTAAAAACTCTGGCCAAGTGGTTGCATGCCAAAAGCGAGCAAGTCCCAGAAGTCCTTAATATCACAGACTGGGATAGAATTGGTTTTTCCTTGTGGGTGGATAAGGAGCGAGGAGATTCTACGGCTGGTGAAGCGCTAATCGCGTGGAGGCTTGTTCTGACGGCTCTACAGAGCCGGATGAAGACAAAGAATCTCAAGCCACATTACACATCACCGCGGCGTACTCAAAATGGCGGGGAAAACCTTAAGG
>NW_026087065.1:0-8320 GCF_022539395.1 Myiozetetes cayanensis
TCGGCCCTCCTGCCACGGGCTCCTCTCTGGGGAGGAGAAACAGGATCAGAAACACCAAAAATAACCCCAAATCACCCCAAATCACCCCAAAATCACCCCAAAAGCCCCTGGCTCCTTCTCCCAGGGCTGCTCTCTGAGGGGAAACTGAGTCAGGAATACCCAAAATAACCCCAAAATCACCCAAAAATACCCCCAAAATCCCTAGCTCCTCCTCAAAACCCAAAACCCCCAAACCCCTCAAAAAAACCCCAACCCTCCAAAATCCCCCTCAGACCCCCAACCTCCCCCAAAAACCCAAAGCCCCCAAGAGCCCCCAACCCCCAAAAAAACCCCAAACCCCCAAAACCTCCCCAAAACAAACCCCAACCCCAAGAGCCCCCAAAGCCCCCAACCCCCTAAAAACCCAAACCCCCAAAACCTCCCCCAAAAACCTAACCGCCCCAAAATCCCCTCAGACCCCCAAAGCCCCCTCAATAAAACCCAAAATCCCCTCAGACCCCCAAACCCCTCAATAAAACCCAAAATCCTCAGACCCCCAAAACCCCTCAATAAAACCCAAAATCCCCTCAGACCCCCAAAACCCCCTCAATAAAACCCAAAATCCCCCTCAGACCCCCAAAAACCCCTCAATAGAACCCAAAAATCCCCTCAGACCCCCAAAACCCCTCAATAAAACCCAAAATCCCCTCAGACCCCAAACCCCTCAATAAAGCCAAATCCCCTCAGACCCCCAAAGCCCCTCAATAAAACCCAAAATCCCTCAGACCCCCAAAACCCCCTCAATAGACCCAAAATCCCCTCAGACCCCCAAAACCCCTCAATAAACCCAAAATCCCCCTCAGACCCCCAAAACCCCTCAATAAACCCCAAAATCCCCTCAGACCCCCAAAACCCCTCAATAAAACCCAAAATCCCCCTCAGACCCCCCAAACGCCCCTCAGACCCCAACCCCCTAAAAACAAACCCCAAAGCCCCCAAAGCCCTCCCAAACCCCCAAAACCCCTCAAAAAACCCAAACCAACCCAAAATCCCCTCAGACCCCCAAACCTCCCAAACCCCACAAAACCCCTCTCAGACCCCCAAAACCCTCCCCAAAACCCCAAAAACTCCCCAGACCCCCCAAACAGCCCCCAAACCCCCTCAGACCCCCAAAAGCCCCCAAACCCCTCAGACCCCCAAAAACCCCAAAGCCCCCAAAAAACCCCCAAACCCCCAATCCCCCAAAACCCCCAACCTCCCCAAAAACCCCAAAGCCCCCAAAACCCCCAGACCCCCAAAAACCCCAAAGCCCCCCAAAGCCCCCAAAACCCCCAAAGCCCCAAAACCCCCAAAGCCCCCAAAACCCCAAAGCCCTCCCAAGCCCCCCAAAATCCCCCTCAGACCCCAAAAGCCCCAAAACCCCCAAAGCCCCCCAAAAACCCCAAAGCCCTCCCCAACCCCCAAAATCCCCTCAGACCCCAAAAGCCCCAAAACCCCCAAAACCCCAAGCCCCCAAAGCCCCCAAACCTCCCCACCGTCGGGGCTGTCGGAGTCGGATTCGGGCTCGGGGTCCTCCTCGGAGCCCCCACTCCTCGTCCATCACAAACAGCCCTGGGGGCAAAGGGGTTTGGGAGTCAAGACCCCAAAATGTCCCCCCAGCCCCCAAATCGACCTCAAAACACCAAACCCCTCAGGACCCCAAAAACCTCCCCTAAATCCCCCAGACCCCAATAAACCCTCCCGAAATCCCAAATAAAGCCCCCAGACCCCAAAATCCCCAAAACCCCTTAAAGCCCCCTGGACCCCTCAGACCCAAATAACCCCCAAAATCCCCAAAGCCCCCCAAAGCCCAATAAACCCCCTGAAAATCCCCCTAAAGACCCCCAGATCCCAATAACCCCCAAAAACCCTTAAAGCCCCCCAGACCCCAATAACCCCCAAAATTATCCTAAA
Organism: Myiozetetes cayanensis; assembly: GCF_022539395.1. Taxonomy (NCBI): domain Eukaryota; kingdom Metazoa; phylum Chordata; class Aves; order Passeriformes; family Tyrannidae; genus Myiozetetes; species Myiozetetes cayanensis. Next base: position 1,933 of record NW_026087065.1, read on the forward strand.
GCCCCCAGACCCCAAAAACCCTCAAAACCCCCTTAAAGCCCCCCAGGACCCCCAGACCCCAGTAATGCCCCAAAATCCCTCTAAAGACCCCTCAGACCCAAATAATCCCCAAAATCCCCGAGCCCCCGACCCAAATAACCCCCAAACACCAAATAACCCCAAAATCCCCTAGAGCCCCCAAACCCCACTAACCCCCCACCTCCCCCAATGTCCCCTCCCCAAGTGCCTCCCAGAACACTAAAGCACCCCAAACACCAAATAACCCCTAAAATTTCCCCTAAAGACCCCCAGACCCCAATAACCTCCTCAAAGCCCCAAAATCCCCCAGACCCAATTATCCCCAAAACCCCCTAAAGCCCCCAGACCCCAATAACCCCGAAAATCCCCCTAAAGCCCCCAATAACCTTCCAAAACTCCCTTGCCCCCAAAACCAAAGCCCCCTAAAATCCCCCAGACCCCAATTATCCCTCAATATCCCCCCACCCCCACAAAATCTGCCCTAAAGACCCCACCCCAGAACCCAAGACCCCCAAAGACCCCCGACCCCAATAACCCCCAAAATGCCCATCAAAGCCCCCAAGGACTCCCCAGGAACCCAAAAGCACTCCCAAAATCCCCCAAAGACTTCCAAAGCCCCCAGACCCCAAAAGCCCCCAAAGTCCCCCCCAAACCAAAGCTTCCCAAATTCCCCCAGACCTCAAATAACCCCCAAAATCCCCTAAAACCTCCAAAGCCCTCCTAAAGTCCCCCTAGACCCCTAATAACCTCCCAAAGCCCCCCAAAACCCAAAGCCCCCAAAATCCCCCAGACCCCAACTATCCCCCAAAACCCCCTAAAGCCCCCCCGACCCCAAATAACCCCCAAAACCCCTAAAACCTCCAAAGTCCCCCAAAATCCCCTAAAGCCCCCAAAATCCATCCTGAGCCCCAGAACCTCCTAAAGGCCCCCAAAACAGAACCCCCAGAACCCAAAACCCCCAAATCCCCCTAAAGCCTCCCCAGACCCCCTCACCGGTGACGTCACTGGGGTCGCCCCTCCCCCTCCTCCTCCTCCTGCCCCCCTCCCCATGGGGGGCTCGGGAGTCCCGGGGGTTTGGGGACCCCTCGGGGTTGGCCCGGGGGGTTTGGGAGTCCCAGAGGTGGTTTTGGGGGGTCCGAGGGTCTTTTGGGGTGGAGGCCAGAGGGGCTTGGAGGTCTCAGGGAGGGGTGAGGAGGATCGGGAGTCCTGAGGAGTCCGGGGGCTTTTGAGGCTGGGGGAGGTCTGAGGGTCCCGGGGGCTCAGGAGGTTTGGGGGTCCCGAGGTCCCGGGGGCTCAGGGAGTTCCAGGGGTCTCTGGGGGTCCCAGGAGGTCCAGGGGGTCAGGGTGGTTTGGGGGTCCCGGGGTGTCCTGAGGGGCTTTGGGAGGTCCCAGGGGGTCAGGGGGTTTGGGGGTCCCGTGGGGGTCCCAGGGGTTTCTGGGAGGGGTCCTGGGGGTTTGGGATCAGAGGGAGGTTTGGGGTCCCTGAGGAGTTCCAGGGGTCTCTGGGGGTCCTGGGGGTTTCCAGGGGTCAGGGTAGTTGGGGGGTCCCAGGGGAGCTCAGGAGGGTCCCAGGGGTCCCAGGGTGGTTTGGGGGCCGAGGGGTGTTTCAGGGGGTCAGGGTGGTTTGAGGGGGTCCCAGGGGCTCAGGGAGGTTTGAGGGGTCCTGGGGTTTCCAGGGGTCAGGGGGTTTGGGGGGTCCTGGGGTCTCAGGGTGGTTTGGGGTCCTAGGAGTGTCCCAGGGGCTCAGGAGGGTCCCGGGGTCCCAGGGTGGTTTGGGGGTCCTGAGGCCCAGGAGGTTTGAGGGTCCCGGGGCCCAGGGAGGTTTGGGGGTCCTGAGGGCTGAGGGGGGTCCCGGGGGTCTCAGGGAGGTTTGGGGGTCCCAGGGGTTTCAGGGGGTTCCTGGGGTCCCAGGGGTCTCAGGGTGGTTTGGGGGTCCTGGGGCTCAGGAGATTTAGGGGGTCCTGGGGGTCCCAGGGAGGTTTGGGGGGTCCTGGGGTCTCAGGGTGGTTTGGGGGTCCTGAGGGTCCTGGGGCTCAGGGGTGTCCTGTGGGTCCCAGGGTGGTTTGGGGGGTCCAGGGGTCTCAGGGTGGTTTGGGGGTCCAGGGGCTCAGGGAGGTTTGGGAGGGTCCCGGGGGCTGAGGGAGGTCCCGGGGCTGAGGGGGGTCCTAGGGGCTGAGGGGGTCCTGGGGGCGATTCCCGGTGGGCAGCACAGATGAGGGGCAGGAAGGGTCGAGCAGCCGCCCGAGGGGTCCCGGGCCGTGCTGGGCGTAGGTCAGGACCCTCAGCCTCCCAGACCCCAAAATCAGCACGTCAGGGACCCCTGGCCCCTCTGAACCCCTCGGCTGCCGCCACCAGAGACCCCAGAGAGGGGCCAGAGCCCCGGGGAGGGAGCACATGGGGAGGATTTGGGGTTAAAGGGGCTTTGGGGGCTCTTGGGTGGGTTAAAGGGGATTTGGGGGATTTAAGGGGGTGAGGGGTCTTGGGGAGGGTTAAAGGGGAATTTGGGGGGGTTAAAGGGGGTTAAAAGGGGATTTGGGGGTCTTATGGGGGTTAAAGGGGAATTTGGGAGGGTTCAAGGGGATTTGGGGGGTTTGGGAAAGGTTAAAGGGGATTTGGGGGATTTGGGGGGTTAAAGGAGGATTTGGGGGTTAAGGGGAAGTTAGGGGGTCTTCTGTGGGGTCTAAGGGGATTTGGGGGTCTTGGGTGGGTTAAGGGGATTTGGGGGATTTAAGGGGGTCTTGGGGGGTTAAAGGGGGAGTTTGGGGGTTAAAGGAGGATTTGAGGGGTTAAAGGGGGTTTGGGGGATCTAGAGGGGGTTTAAGAGGGATTTGAGGCGGGGTTTAAGGATTTGGGGGGGTTAAAGGGGATTTGGGGAGGTTAAAGGGGGTTTGGGGGTTAAGAGGATTTGGGGAGTCTTGTGGGGTTTAAGGGAGATTTGGGGGTTTTAGGGGGGTTTGGGGGAGATTAAAGGGGAGTTTGGGGGGTTAAAGGGGATTTGGGGGATTTGAGGGGGTTAAAGTGGGAGGTTTGAGGGGTCCTGGGCAGGTTAAAGGAGAGATTTGGGAGGGTCTCAGGGAGATTTGGGGGGCTAAGGGGGGTTTGGGGGTTAAAGGGGATTTGGGGGCCCGAGGAGGTTAAAGGAGGGTTTGGGGGATCGTGGGGTTCAAGGGGGTTGGGGAGTTTGGGGGAGCTAAAAGGAGTTTGGGGAGGTCTGGGGGATTTGGAGGGATTAAAGGGGGTCTGGGGGGGTTAAAGGGGGATTTGGGGGGTCTGGGAGGAAATTGGGGTCCCTGGGGTGGTTTTTGGGGGGAGGGGTTAGGGGTCCTGGGAGGTTTGAGGGGTCTTGGTTTGGTTTAGGGGGTCCCAGGGAGGGCAGTTTGGGGAGTTTTAGGGGGTCCCTAGGGGGTTTTGGGGTTTTGAGGGTCCCAGGGATGGTTTAAGGGGGGTTTGGGGTCCCAGGGCGCAGGTCAGGGGATCCCAGGGGAGTTTTGGGGGTGGTTTGGGGGCTTTGGGGTTCCCGGGGTGGTTAGGAGGTCCCAGGGGTGGGTTTGGGGGGTTTTAGGGGTCCCAGGGTGGGTTAGGGGGTCCCAGGGGTGGTTTTGGGGGTTTTGGGAGTTTTGGGGGTCCCGGGGAGGTCAGAGGGATCCCAGGGTGGTTTGGGGGGAGTTTTGGGGTCCCAGGGTGGGTTAGGGGGTCCTAGGGGGGTTTTGGGGGTGCCAGGAGATGGTTAGGGGGTCCCAGGGGTGGTTTTTGGGGGTTTTGGGGGTGCCGGAAATGGTTAGAGGGGTCCCAGGGGTGGTTTTGGGGGTTTTTGGGGGTTTTGGGGTCCCGGGGGGGGTCGCGGCACAACCGGACCCGCTCGGCGGCCCCGGGGGCCCCCAAGATGGCGGGGGCGGAAGGGGCGGGGCCAATGCCGGAAGAGGCGGGGCCAAACACCAATCGAATGCAATGGGCGTGTCCAGCCGCGAAAGGGGCGTGGTCTACATAGAATGGGCGTGGCTTAAAGGTGGGGGGCGTTGCTTAATCCACGGGGGCGTGGCTTTACACCAAGTGGGCGTGGCCACGCGAGGCCATCGCCGCTCCCCATTGGCCGGTAACTAAAAAGGGGGCGTGGCCTCTCTCAGACCGGAAGTGGCGTGTCCCGGCGGGGCCGGAAGCGGAAGCGGCGCGCGCGGGAATGGAGGAGGCGGCGGGAGGGAGGGTGAGAGACCCCTCCCCCATTCCCCTCCCCCACCCCCCTCGAGGACCCCCTAGGACCCCCCGAGATGACGTCATGTCACCCCCCAAGCAGTGACGCCCCCGCGTGGAGCACGTGACCCTCAGGGGCCCCTTTGGACCCCCTCCCCATGACCTTTGGGACCTCCCCGGGACCCCCGGGAAGGGACAGGGACAGTGACAATGACAATGTCCCTGGGTCCCCAGGTGACAGGGACAGGGACAGGGACAGGGACAGTGACAATGACAATGTCCCCGGGTCCCCAAGTGATAGGGACAGTGACAGGGAGGGGACAGGGACAATGACGATGTCCCCAGGTCCCCAGGTGACAGGGACAGGGACAGGGACAGGGAGGTGACAGGGACAGGGACAGTGACAATGACGATGTCCCCGGGTCCCCAAGTGATAGGGACAGGGACAGGGAAGGGACAGGGACAGTGACAGTGACAATGTCCCTGGGTCCCCAGGTGGCAATGACAGGGACAGGGACAGTGATGGGGAGGGGACAATGCAGGGACAGGGAGGGGACAGGGAGGGGACAGGGACAGGGAGGTGACAGTGCTGTCCCCAATGCTGTCCCCAATGTCCCCCCAGGTGCTGCTGTCCCTGCCCAGGGGGTGACAATGACAGTGACAATGACAGGGAGGTGACAGTGACAGTGAGACTGACAGTAACAGGGACAGGGAGGTGACAGAGACAATGACAATGTCCCCAGGTGCTGCTGTCCCTGCCCAGGGGGTGACAATGACAGTGACAATGACAGGGAGGTGACAGGGACAGGGGGTGACAGCGACAATGCCGGGGACAGGGAGGTGACAATGACAATGCCACTGTCCCCAGGTGCTGCTGGCCCTGCCCAGGGGGTGACAATGACAGTGGCACTGACAGGGAGGTGACAGTGACAGGGGGTGACAGTGACAATGCCAGTGACAGTGACGGTGGCAATGACAGGGAGGTGACAGTGACGGTGACAGCTGCTGGCCCTGCCCTGGGGGTGACAGTGGTGGTGACAGTGACCCTGATAGGGAGGTGACAGTGACAGTGACAGTGATGGGGAGATGACAGGGACAGTGACAGTGATGTCCCCAATGTCCCCATGTGCCCCAGGTGACAGGGACAGGGACAGGGACAGGGAGGGGGCAATGACAGGGACAGTGTCAGTGACAATGACAATGTCCCCGGGTCCCCAGGTGACAGGGACAGGGAGGTGACAAAGACAGTGACACTGACAGTGTTCCCACTGTCACCTCCCTGTCCCTGTGTCCTCAGGTGACAGGGACAGGGGCAATGGCAGTGACAGTGACAGGGACAGGGAGGTGACAGTGACAGTGCCAATGTCCCCAATGCTGTCCCCAATGTCCCCAATGTCCCCCCAGGTGCTGCTGTCCCTGCCCGTGTCCCTGCACGGGGTGAGACTGGGGGAACTGGGAGGGACTGGGAGGGATTGGGGGGCACTGGGGGGTATTGGGAGGTGACAGAGACAATAACAGGGACAGGGAGGTGACAGTGACAGTGACAGTGCCAGGGAGGTGACAGTGATGTCCCCAATGATGTCCCCACTGTCCCCAGGTGCTGCTGACCCTCCCCGTGTCCCTGCCCGTGTCCCTCCCCCCGCAGCTCCTGCCGGGACAGCTCCGGGTGCTGCACGGGGTGAGACTGGGGGCACTGGGAGGCACTGGGAGAGAACTGGGAGGGGATTGGGGGGGACTGGGAGGGACTGGGAGGGATTGGGGGCACTGGGAGGAGGTTGGGAGAGAACTGGGAGGGATTGGGGGGGACTGGGAGGGATTGGGGGGATTGGGGAGGGATTGGGAGGGATTGGGAGGGATTGGGGGGACTGGGAGGGATTGGGAGAGAACTGGGAGGGAGATTGGGGGGGGACTAGGAGGGACTGGGAGAGGATTGGGGGGGCACTGGGAGGGATTGGGAGAGAACTGGGAGGGGATTGGGGGGACTGGGAAGGACTGGGAGGGATTGGGGGCACTGGGAGGGGATTGAGGGGAATGGGAGGGACTGGGAGGCACTGGGAGGGTACTGGGAGGCAATTGGGAGGGACTGGGAGAGACTGAGGAGAGACTGGTTTTGATTGGTTTATACTGGTGCATATTGGTCTGAACTGGTTCATAGTGGTCTGTATTGATATGTAGTGGTTCA
>NW_026087066.1:0-7614 GCF_022539395.1 Myiozetetes cayanensis
TGTTTCTCTGTTTTCCAGATGATTTTGGGATCTTCTGTGGGGACCTGGGGGTGATTTGGGGGTGACTTTTGGGGTCTCTGGGGATTTTTGGGGTGCCCCCCTGACCTTTGGGGTGTCCCCCTGCCCCCGGGACTGATTTTGGGGTGTCCCCATGACCTTTTGGAGTCTCTGGTGGTTTTTGGGGTCCCCCTGACCTCTGGGGTGTCCCCCTGATCTTTGGGGTGATTTGGGTCAATTTTGGGGTGATTTGGGTTGATTTTGGGGTGATTAGGGCTCATTTTGGGGTGTTTTTCTGCCCATTTTGGGGTGAGTTGGGTCGATTTTGGGGTGTCTCCGTTAATGATTTCAGGATCTTCTGTGGTGACCTGGGGGTGACTTTGGGGTGTCCCCCTGACCTTTTTGGGGTTTCTGTTGATTTTTGGGGTCTGTGGGGACCTTTGGGGTGTCCCCCTGACCTTTGAGGCTGATTTTGGGGTGTCCCCATTAACTTTTGGGGTCTCTGGTGATTTTTGGGGTGTCCCTCTGACCTTTGGGGTGTCCCCCTGGCCCTGGAGCTGATTTTGGGGTGTCCCCCTGTTCTCATTTCCAGACAACCTGGGGGTGATTTGGGGGTGACTTTTGGGGTCTCTGGTGACCTTTTGGGTGCCCCCCTGACTTTTGGGGTGTCCCCCTGACCCCGGGGCTGATTTTGGGGTGTCCCCATTACCTTTTGGGGTGATCTGGGTTGATTTTTGGGGTGATTTGGGCTGATTTTGGGGTGTCCCCCCAGCTGATTTCCGTATTTTCTGTGGAGATTTGGGCAATGAGGTGAATGACGAGACCCTGGGGTGACTTTGGGGCTGATTTTGGGGTGTCCCCCTGACCTGGGGGTGACTTTGGGGCGATTTGGGGTGATTTGAGGTGATTTTGGGGCATTTTTCTGCCCATTTCCCACACAATTTCCATATTTTTTGTGGAGATCTTGGCAATGAGGTCAATGACGAGACCCTGGGGTGACTTTGGGCTGATTTTAGGGTTAATTTGGGATGATTTTTTGTCCCATTTCCAGATGATTTCCGTATTTTCTGTGGGGATTTGGGCAATGAGGTGAATGACGAGACCCTGGGGTGATTTTAGGGTTAATTTGGGATGTTTTTGTGCCCATTTTCCACACAATTTCCATATTTTTTGTGGAGATTTGGGCAATGAGGTGAATGACGAGACCCTGGGGTGACTTTGGGCTGATTTAGGACTGATTTTGGACTGATTTTGGACTGATTTGGGCTGACTTTGGGGTGTTTTTGTGCCCATTTTCCAGATGATTTCCGTATTTTCTGTGGAGATTTTGGCAATGAGGTCAATGACGAGACCCTGGGCTGATTTTAGGGTTAATTTTGGATGTTTTTGTGCCCATTTTCCAGATGATTTCCGTATTTTCTGTGGGGATTTGGGCAATGAGGTGAATGACGAGACCCTGGGGTGATTTTAGGGTTAATTTGGTATGATTTTTTGTCTCATTTTCCAGATGATTTCCGTATTTTCTGTGGGGATTTGGGCAATGAGGTGAATGACGAGACCCTGGGGTGACTTTGGGCTGATTTAGGACTGATTTTGGGGTGATTTGGGGTGATTTTGGGGTGTTTTTGTGCCCATTTTCCGCACAATTTCCATATTTTTTGTGGAGATCTTAGCAATGAAGTGAACGACGAGACCCTGGGGTGACTTTGGGCTGATTTAGGACTGATTTTGGGGTGATTTGGGCTGATTTTGGGGCATTTTTATGCCCATTTTCCAGATGATTTCCGTATTTTCTGTGGGGATTTGGGCAATGAGGTGAATGACGAGACCCTGGGGTGACTTTGGGCTGATTTTGGGGTTAATTTGGGGCGTTTTTGTGCCCATTTCCAGATGATTTCCGTATTTTCTGTGGGGATTTGGGCAATGAGGTGAATGACGAGACCCTGGGGGTGATTTTAGGGTTAATTTGGGGTGTTTTTGGGGCATTTTTATGTCCATTTTCCAGATGATTTCCATATTTTTTGTAGTGATTTTGTCAATGAGGTGAATGACAAGACCTGGGGTGACTTTGGGCTGATTTTAGGGTTAATTTGGGATGTTTTTTTGTCTCATTTCCAGATGATTTCCGTATTTTCTGTGGGGATCTTGGCAATGAGGTGAATGACGAGACCCTGGGCTGATTTTAGGGTTAATTTGGGATGTTTTTTTGTGCCCATTTCCAGATGATTTCCGTATTTTCTGTGGGGATCTTGGCAATGAGGTGAATGACGAGACCCTGGGGTGACTTTGGGGTGATTTTAGGGTTAATTTGGGGTGTTTTTTGTCCATTTTCCAGATGATTTCCGTATTTTCTGTGGAGATTTTGGCAATGAGGTCAATGACGAGACCCTGGGGTGACTTTGGGCTGATTTTAGGGATAGTTTTTGTCCCATTTTCCAGATGATTTCCGTATTTTCTGTGGGGATTTGGGCAATGAGGTGAATGACGAGACCCTGGGCTGATTTTAGGGTTAATTTGGGATGATTTTTTGTCCCATTTCCAGATGATTTCCGTATTTTCTGTGGAGATTTGGGCAATGAGGTGAATGACGAGACCCTGGCTGATTTAGGTTAATTTGGGGTGTTTTTTCCATTTTCCAGATGATTTCCGTATTTTCTGTGGGGATTTGGGCAATGAGGTGAATGACGAGACCCTGGGTGACTCTGGGTTGATTTTAGGGTGATTTGGGGGTGATTTTGTGCCCATTTTCCAGATGATTTCCGTATTTTCGGGGATTTGGCAATGAGGTGAATGACGAGACCCTGGGGTATTTCTGTGGGGATCTTGGCAATGAGGTATCGACGAGACCCTGGGCTGATTTTAGGGTTAATTTGGGATGTTTTTTTAGCCCACTTTCAGAGATTTCGTATTTCTGTGGGGATCTTGGCAATGAGGTGAATGACGAGACCCTGGGGTGACTTTTGGGGTGATTTAGGTTAATTTGGGGTGTTTTTTTGGCCATTTTCCAGATGATTTCCGTATTTTCTGTGGAGATTTTGGCAATGAGGTCAATGACGAGACCCTGGGGTGACTTTGGGCTGATTTTGGGGTGGTTTTTTGTCCCATTTTCCAGATGATTTCCGTATTTTCTGTGGGGATTTGGGCAATGAGGTGAATGACGAGACCCTGGGCTGATTTTAGGGTTAATTTGGGATGATTTTTTGTCCCATTTCCAGATGATTTCCGTATTTTCTGTGGAGATCTTGGCAATGAGGTCAATGACGAGACCCTGGGCTGATTTTAGGGTTAATTTTGGGTGTTTTTGTGCCCATTTTCCAGATGATTTCCGTATTTTCTGTGGGGATCTTGGCAATGAGGTGAATGACGAGACCCTGGGCTGATTTTAGGGTTAATTTGGGGTGTTTTTGTGCCCATTTCCCAGATGATTTCCGTATTTTCTGTGGAGATCTTGGCAATGAGGTGAATGACGAGACCCTGGGGTGACTTTGGGCTGATTTTAGGGTTAATTTTGGATGTTTTTGTGCCCATTTTCCACACAATTTCCATATTTTTTGTGGAGATTTGGGCAATGAGGTGAATGACGAGACCCTGGGGTGACTTTGGGGTTAATTTGGGGTGATTTAGGACTGATTTTGGGGTGATTTGGGCTGATTTTGGGGTGTTTTTGTGCCCATTTTCCAGATGATTTCCGTATTTTCTGCGGTGATTTGGGCAATGAGGTGAACAACGAGACCTGGGGTGACTTTGGGCTGATTTAGGACTGATTTTGGGGTGATTTGGGCTGATTTTGGGGTGTCCCCCTGACCTTTGGGGTGATTTGGGCTGATTTTGGGGTGTTTTTCTGTCCCATTTTCAGATGATTTCCATGTTTTTTGTAGTGATTTGGGCAATGAGGTGAATGACGAGACCTTGGGGTGACTTTGGGGTTAATTTGGGGCATTTTTATGTCCATTTTCCACACAATTTCCATATTTTTTGTGGAGATTTTGGCAATAAGGTGAACGATGAGACCCTGGGGTGACTTTGGGGCGATTTTGGGGTGATTTGGGCTGATTTTGGGATGGTTTTCTGCCCATTTTCCAGATGATTTCCGTATTTTCTGCGGGGATTTGGGCAATGAGGTGAATGACGAGACCCTGGGCTGACTTTGGGGTGATTTAGGACTGATTTTGGGGTGATTTGGGCTGATTTTGGGGCATTTTTTTGTCCCATTCCCAGATGATTTCCGTATTTTCTGTGGGGATTTTAGCAATGAGGTGAATGACGAGACCCTGGGGGTGATTTTAGGGTTAATTTGGGGTGTTTTTGTGCCCATTTCCAGATGATTTCCGTATTTTCTGCGGGGATTTGGGCAATGAGGTGAATGACGAGACCCTGGGGTGACTTTTGGGTGATTTTGGGGTGATTTTGGGCTGATTTTGGGCTGATTTGGGGGCATTTTTCTGCCCATTTTCCAGATGATTTCCGTATTTTCTGTGGGGATTTGGGCAATGAGGTGAATGACGAGACCCTGGGGTGACTTTGGCCTGATTTAGGGCTGATTTTGGGCTGATTTTAGAGTTAATTTGGGGTGTTTTTGTGCCCATTTTCCAGATGATTTCCGTATTTTCTGCGGGGATCTTGGCAATGAGGTGAATGACGAGACCCTGGGGCTGATTTTAGGGTTAATTTGGGATGATTTTTTGTGTCATTTCCAGATGATTTCCGTATTTTCTGCGGGGATTTTGTCAATGAGGTGAATGACGAGACCCTGGGGTGACTTTGGGCTGATTTTAGGGTTAATTTGGGGTGTTTTTTTGTCCCATTTCCAGATGATTTCCGTATTTTCTGTGGGGATTTGGGCAATGAGGTGAACGACGAGACCCTGGGGTGACTTTGGGCTGATTCAGGACTGATTTTGGGGTGATTTGGGCTGATTTTGGGGTGTTTTTCTGCCTGTTTCCCACACAATTTCCATATTTTTTGTGGAGATTTGGGCAATGAGGTGAATGACGAGACCCTGGGGTTGATTTAGGGTTAATTTGGGATGATTTTTTTTCCATTTTCCAGATGATTTCCGTATTTTCTGTGGGGATTTGGGCAATGAGGTGAATGACGAGACCCTGGGGTGACTTTGGGCTGATTTTATGGTTAATTTGGGGTGATTTTGTGCCCATTTTCCAGATGATTTCCGTATTTTCTGCGGGGATTTGGGCAATGAGGTGAATGACGAGACCCTGGGCTGATTTTAGGGTTAATTTGGGGTGTTTTTGTGCCCATTTTCCAGATGATTTCCGTATTTTCTGTGGGGATCTTGGCAATGAGGTGAATGACGAGACCCTGGGGCTGATTTTAGGGTTAATTTGGGATGTTTTTTGTCCCATTTTCCAGATGATTTCCATATTTTTTGTAGTGATTTTGTCAATGAGGTGAATGACGAGACCCTGGGCTGACTTTGGGCTGATTTAGGACTGATTTTGGGGTGACTTTGGGCTGATTTTGGGGTGTTTTTGTGCCCATTTTCCAGATGATTTCCGTATTTTCTGTGGGGATTTGGGCAATGAGGTCAATGACGAGACCCTGGGGTGACTTTGGGGTGACTTTGGGGTGATTTGGGGGTGTTTTGGTGGTGTTTTTTGTCCCATTTTCCAGATGATTTCCGTATTTTCTGTGGGGATCTTGGCAATGAGGTGAATGACGAGACCCTGGGGTTGATTTAGGGTTAATTTGGGATGATTTTTTTTCCATTTTCCAGATGATTTCCGTATTTTCTGTGGGGATCTTGGCAATGAGGTCAATGACGAGACCCTGGGCTGATTTTAGGGTTAATTTGGGATGGTTTTTTGTTTCATTTCCAGATGATTTCCGTATTTTCTGCGGGGATCTTGGCAATGAGGTCAATGACGAGACCCTGGGCCGCGCCTTCGGGCGCTTCCCGTCCTTCCTCAAGGCCAAAGTGATCCGGGACAAACGCTCGGGGAAGACCAAGGGCTACGGCCGTGTCCTCCAAGGACCCCAACGACTACGTCCGGGCCATGAGGGAGATGAACGGTGAGGTTTGAGAGGTTTTGGGGCATTTTTGGGGGGATTTGGGGGGTTTTGAGGGGGTTTGGAGGGGTTTGGGGTCTGTGGGTTCGTGTCCTTCAAGGACCCCAACGACGACGTCCGGGCCATGAGGGAGATGAACGGTGAGGTTTGGGCGTTTGGGGCACTTTGGGGGCATTTTGGGTCATTTTGGGGGGTTTTGGGGATTTTGGGGGATTTGGGTCATTTTGGAGGGGTTTGGGGTCTGTGGGTTCGTGTCCTTCAAGGACCCCAACGACGACGTCCGGGCCACGAGGGAGATGAACGGTGAGATTGGGGGTTTTTGGACATTTTGGGGGTTTGGGGCATTTTGGGGGATTTGGAGGATTTGGGGACATTTTGGGGGGTTTGGGGCATTTTGGGGGTTTTTGGGGTCATTTTGGGGGTTTGGGGTCTGTGGGTTCGTGTCCTTCAAGGACCCCAACGACGACGCTCAGGGCCATGAGGGAGATGAACGGTGAGAGAGGGGGTTTTAGGGCATTTTGGGGGCTTGGGGGGATTTCAGGTCACTTTGGGGTTTTGGGGGTCATTTTGGGGGTTTTGGGGTCACTTTGGGGGTTTGGGGTCTGTGGGTTCTGTCCTTCATGACCCCAACGACGACGTCCGGGCCATGAGGGAGATGAACGGAGGCTTGGAGAGGTTTTGGGGCATTTTTGGGACATTTTGAGAATTTTGGGACATTTTGGGGGTTGGGACATTTTGAGGTCACTTTAGGGGTTTTGGGGGCATTTGGGGTTTTTGAGGGGTTTGGGGGGTTTAAATTGTGGGTTCGTGTCCTTCAAGGACCCAACCACGACGTCAGGCCATGAGGAGATGAACGGTGAGATTGGGGCATTTTGGGGTTTTGGGAGTTTTGGGGACATTTTGGGGATTTGGAGGGGTTTTGGGGATTTGGGGTTTTGGGGTCACTTTGGGGGTTTTTTGGGGCATTTTGGGGAGATTTTGGGGTTTTGGGGTCATTTTGGGAGGTTTGGGGTCTGTGGGTTCGTGTCCTTCAAGGACCCTTAACGACTACGTCCGGGGGCCAAGTGAGGGAGATGAACGTGAGGTTTGGGCTGCTGGGGTTTTGGGAGGGATTTTTGGGGTTTTGGGACATTTTGGGACATTTTGGGGCATTTGGGGGTTTTGGGGTCTGTGGGTTCGTGTCCTCAAGGACCCCAACGACGACGTCGGGGCCATGAGGGAGATGAACGGTGAGATTGGGGGTTTCTGGGGCATTTTGGGGCATTTTGGGGCATTTTTGTGGGGATTTGGAGGCATTTGGGGTCACTTTGGGGGAATGGGCATTTTGGGGGATTTGAGGGGTTTGGGGCATTTTGGGGCATTTTGAGGGGTTTTGGGGTCATTTTAGTCACTTTGGGGGTTTGGGGTCTGTGGTTTGTGGTCCTGAAGGACCCCACCCACGCACATCGAGGCCATGAGGGAGATGAACGGTGAGAGAGGGGGGATTTTGGGTCGTTTTGGGGGGATTTTGGGGCATTTTTGAGGGGTTTTGGGGTTTTGGGGTCACTTTGGGGGTTTTGGGGTCACTTTGGGGGTTTTGGGGTCACTTTG
>NW_026087067.1:0-8372 GCF_022539395.1 Myiozetetes cayanensis
TCCAAGACCCTTCTTCTTAGCTGTTCCTAAAGGACAGCACACTACAGGACTGGGGTATTTGCAAAGGGCAAGGGGACAAGAATCCCAGCACAGCAGCACTGCCAGGGAGCAGCAGAGCTTGGGCTTTGCACAACTGCTCTTTCCACTTCCACACTGTCCTGAGCCCCTTTCTTGCTGGAAGGTCTGAATGCTCTCTGAGCACAGTCCTGGGGGTGGGAGCCCTTTGAGCACAGGCAGGGACAGGCACTGGGAACTTGTGAAGCAGAGCTGGCCTCCCTGACAGCATCTACAGGATGCTGTGGGATCTTCTGAGGGCACTGCATGGACTGGGTCACTTCTTCTGTGTCCTTGCTGTAGGGTTGGAACTCTCCTGCAGTGACACCAGGACACTCCTGCTCTTTGCATTCCCAGCCTGATTTGGAAATCCAGTCTTCCCCTGCTGTTCCCAGGGACATGCTGGGAGTGCTTCAGAGCTGCCATCCTGGGGCAGCTCCTGCCCAGCGTGGGCAGGCACAAGGTCCCTCCCCCTGCTCCTCTCACCTCAGCACTGCCACTGTTTGCTGCAGCCTCCTCCTCCTTGCCCAGCACAACCCTCCTGGCAGAGCTGGACACAGCCCTTGTTCTACCCCCTCCTCATGGCCCTGCCCAAGCCCCTCAGCTACAACCTGATGGCCAGAAACCTTCAGGGCAGGGAGGCACTGGGGAAAATGCTGAGGAAACCTTTCAGCTGCACTAAAATCCAATGGGAGTGGTTGGCCTCAAGGACATAATCCCTTCTAATTCTCCAGAACCCCCATGAAAAACAACCTGTGTTGTGTCCTGGGCAGTCCTTTTCAAGTGTGGGATAATAGAAAAGGTTTTGGTGTCAGGGATGTTGAGAAGGCTGGGCAGTGGCACTGGGAGACTTCTCCCAAACCCTTGCAAAGGTCAGAGCCATCCCAGAACTTTCTGGGGCTTTGGCAAAGGCAGACGTGGAACCAGTCTGTAAACAGGACAGCAAGGAGGCAGTTCCAGACTGCTCAGGCTCCATCATGCTCCTCATGGTTCCATTAGGCTCTGAGATGTCCCAGTGTTCCTTTGGTTCCAAAAGGCCCCGTATGTCACAATGGCCCTTGGATCCCATGAGGTTCCACAGCATAACAATGGCCACTTGATCTCATGAGGTTCCACTGTGTCCCAGGGTTCCTTTGTTTCCAGGGGGCCCTGCAGTGCCACAAGGACCATTTTGTTCCATGAGTTTCCAAAATGTCTCAGAGTTCCTTTTGTTCCATGAGGTCCTGCACATCCCCTGGTTCCATGCAATTCCACAGTTTCCCTGTGTTCTTTTGGATCCATGAGGACCTGTAGTGTCACAATTGTCCCTTGATTCCATGAAGTCCAACAGAGTCCCTGCATTCCTTTTCTTTCATGAGGTTCTCCAGTGTCACAATGGCCCCTTATCCCATGACATTCCACTGTGGTCCAGGGTTTCTTTGTTTCCAAGAGCCCCTGCAGTGCCACAATGGCCTCCTGATTCCAGGTGTTTCTGCAGTGTCACAATGGCCCCTTTATTTCAGGAGGTTGCCCACTGTCCCTGGGTTCCTTTGGCTCCAGGGGCCCTGCAGTGTCACAGTGGCTCCTTGATTCCATGGGTTTCCCCAGGGTCACAATGGCCCCATAATTCCAGGCAGTTCTGCAGTTTCCTAGGCGCTCCTTGGTTCCATGAGGTTGCACAGCATCAGCACAAAGCTGAGCCCACCCTGATGGAAGAGGTTTGGAGGTTGGGAGGAACTGGGACAAAAGGGATAAGAGATCTGGGGAAAGAAAGAAGTGCTTGGCCAACAGAGAGGAAAGATTTTGATGAGGTAGAACCAGGTTCAGGGAATACTGAGGGTTCTGAAACACTGACTATGCAAACACTCTTGAGAGACCTTTATGCCCTTTGTAACCTCAAGCCCCAACAATACCAAAAGTGCTGTCCCTCCCATTGAAAGGAATCCACTTCTCTAATTCCAAGACAGAAAAAGCCCAAACAGAACTCCAGACTCTTATTTGTACTCCAGTGCACACCCCAGTCCCAAACCTCTATTACCAGCATGAAAAGCCAAGCTTTATTCCTGACCCAGCTCAAAAAGCTCTTCCCCTCATCATGAACCAGACACTGCCAGCAGAACAACAAACTTCCCAAAGTTCTGCCCAATCCCCACCCTGAGCTCTAAAGCCCAAGCCCTGACCATGAAGCACCCCCACAGCCCTTGGGAGCAGGGCAAGGACCTGCAGGGTCCAGAGCAGCCCCAAGGGGTTGGCAGAGCAATGGGAGGTGACCTGGATCTGCTCAGCTCTGCAGGGACCCCCAGCAGAAGGGCCTGGGCTCTCTCAGGGATGTCCTGGGGCACAGGGGCTCAGCATGCAAGCCAAGAAGGCCAAGTGCACATGGCAGCAGCCAGATCTGGGGGACAGCAGAGCCATCAGGGAGGGCCCATAAATGCTGCTGGGAGGGGGTGGGAAAGCAGGAGGGGTGTGTGCAGCCTGCAAGGCCAGAGGAGCAGCAGGGCCAGGGGAGCACAGCCTGCAGCAGAGATGGCCAAGGGCTCTGGCAGGGCTGCAAGGCCCAAAGGCACCCAGGCCTTTGTGCCCTTGGCTCTGGCAGCTGCCTCTGCCCCTCAGGCCACCACAAGCAACTTTCCTGGCAGTTTCTGCCCTTGGGTTCTGCCTCACCCCTCCCTGAGCAGCCTGGCAGGGATTGAACAGTTTTGGGCCTTGGTTGTTGCTCCCCCTCCCATCCCACTGCCCCCCAAACAGCCCTGAGCCCCCCAACAGGGACAGGATCTGCTGGGCCAGGGCCTGGGGCTCAGCCTTGGCCTTTGTGCTCCCCAAAACCAAGGCAGGCTTTGCTCAGCATTGCAGGGGCCTGCCCAGAGCCTTTGTCTGCCTGCACTCCTGGCCTGCAAGGATCTGCTCGAAGGAGTCCCTGGGGAGGCTTTGTCAGTGCCTGCCCTCAGTGGGGCCCAGCAATGCTTCAAGGGACTTGGGTTTTGGCTTCTGACTTCTTGAGCAGCTTCTTCAATCTTCTCTCAGTACTTCAGGATGATGGACTTGTCTCTAAACACACTGTAGGGCTCATTAAAATACAGAAAAAATAATTCATTTCCTTCTTTTAATTGTCTTCATGTTTTCAATTCTTCAACAACTAATTCGAGTTGTTTTGTTGCTTAGCTAAGGAGAAAAATTTCAAAGAACATCTCGCAAAAAAAAGCTTTTTTTTTATGAAAGGGAATGATTTGCACAGAGCCTTGGGATGCAAGAGGGTCAAGGTGCAATGGGTTTGGATCCAAAGATAAGGAGGCAGAAGAGATTAGTAGCACTTAATCACTGACCAACTTAACAGTTATCAAGGGATTCAATATAATTTGTTACAATTGAACAGTGACAGAATTATAGATTCACAGTAACAACACTCACACCAGAGTCAATTCACACTGATATCTCAGACCTTTTTGGTTTTTTTAACTTTTTTATATTTTAGAACTAGTTGTGTAGTGAATATATTTTAATGTAGCTGTATTATATCCCTTACCCTTAACATAGTATTTACACACACCCAATCCTACTACCCCATTCCATATCAATCCCTCTATCCTCTATGCTTCTGACCTGGACCAGAAGACATCACACAGACACAGTGACCTTCAAGGTAGAACTTTTTAGGAACTCCCAGGATTGTGTGTGCTGCGAAGAAGATGAAGATGAGGAAGAAGGGATCCCAAAGACTCCAAACCCAATTCCTGAAGTGGTGTGTCAGGGGGCAGAATGGGGCAGAACTGGCAGTGCATAAAGCTGGGATTGGATGGACCTTATTATAAAATCATAGAACCCCTCTGTCTGGGGGGGCACACATGGTATGTATTACTCTAGACCTAACAACTCATTAAAGGACCAGGTCTCTTTATCTTATCTCCTACCTAAATTGGCCTGGAGTCTTTTTCTCTATGGTCTCTTAAGGCAACAACACCCACACCCAGGCAGAGATGTGTGGACACATCAAGATCTGGGTGTGTAAAGGTCCCTCTCCAAAATTCTCCTGGTTGTCAGTGAAACCGTCCCACACATCCCTTTGTGTTTCCCAACAGAAAAGGTTCCATGAGGTCCTGCAGTGTCTCAATGGCCCCTTTATTCCATGAGTTCCCACAGTGTCACAGTGACCCCCTGATGCCACGAGTTTCTCTGCTTTCCATGTTACCTTGGTGTGATTGAGGACCTGCACTGTCTCACTGGGCCCTTGATTCCGCCAGGTTTGACAATGTCACAATGGTCCCTTCAGCTCCAGGAGGCCCTGCAGGGTCACAATGGCCCTTTGATTTCATGGCATTCAGCAGTGCAATAGTGGTCCCTTCATCCCATGAGTTTCCCCAGTGTCCCAATGGACTCCACATGGCCCTGCAGTGTCCCCACAGAGCCTTTGATTCCAGGAGATTGCGCAGGACGAGCCCTGGGAGGTCCCCGTGGAGCCTCCGGGACAGCAAAGTGACCTCCTGGCTCTGGAGGAGCCCTGAGAACTTCTCCAGGGGGAAGGGCCGGATCCTGCCCTGGGATGGGGCAACCCCAGCTGGATGGACACACTGGGAATGAGAGGCTGGGAAGCAGTGCCGGGAAAGGGCCCTGGGGGTGCTGGTGGGTGCCAGTTGGCCCTGAGTCAGCAGTGCCCTGGCAGCCAGGAGGGCCAAGTCTGTGCTGGGGGCATCAGGGAGGGGATTGTCCCGCTCTGCTCTGCCCTGGGGCGGCCTCACCTGCAAGATTGGGGCAGTTTAGGGGGCAAAATGGAAGGGAGAGATTGAGCCATTGGAGATTGTCCAAAGGAGGGCAATGAAGAAGGGGAAGGGCCTTGATTTGAAGGTGTGTGAGGACACTGAGGGCACTTGGTGTGTTCATCTGGAGAAGAGGAGACTGAGGGGAGACCTCACTGCAGTCACAACATCCTGGGGAGGGGCAGAGGAGGGGCAGGTCCTGATCTCTGCTCTGTGGGGACCATGGACAGGACTGAGGGAATGGCCTGGAGTTGTGTCAGGGCAAGGTTAGGTTGGATCTTGGAAAAAGGTTCTTCCCCCAGCGGGTGGTTGGTCACTCAAGAGGCTCCCCAGGGCAGTGGGCACAGCACCAAGGCTGACAGAGCTCAAGGAGTGTTTGGATGATCCTCTCAGGCTCATGGTGTGAGCCTTGGGGATGGTCCCGTGAAGGGTTGGGTTAGTTTTAATCTAGACCTTCCTTGGTGACCAGTGTGTAACCAAGGAAATGGCCATGTTCCCAGTATTCCATACAATTTTTACATAGACCAGGGTATAAATAAGAAGGGAGGAGAGACCTTTGTTCTCTTCTCTTCCTGTGAGGTTCAGGAGCAGTGGTCACTGTGTTGGTCTCGCTTATCTGGAGGCTGAGCCTGCAGTGACCTCTGGTCTGGCACGTGGAAAATTGGAGCATGCCGGCCTTGTCTGCCAATCTTGCTTTTCTGAGGTATGGGATGAGATTAGTTTTTTTCTAATTATTTTACTAGTTCTTGGCTTTGGTTGTGTATGTCTGTATATCCTATTTTTTCCCTTTTTGTCCTTTTTTCCCCTTTCTTTTCCCTTTGGGAAGTATTTAAAATCGCTTCACTGTGTACATAGCATTTTAATTGTATATAACTGTAATATAAGTAAAATATATATTTTATTATAACTAGATTTATTTCAGGTTCTTCAATTTTTATGTTTTTTTTTACTTTTACCCTAAGAAAAGAAAGGAAGGAGAAGGGGCTATTACTGTGAGTTCGGGAATTTGGCAGAGAGCCAAGTCTGAACCATTTCAAGGGTTAAGGATTGGACTGGATGATCCTTGGGGGTCCCTTCCAACTCACCATATTCTGTCATTCTGTGATTATCAACCTTGTGTTCAGCACAAATCCAAAACACAGCCCTGCACTGGCCACGGGGAAGAAATTTAACTGGACTCCCCCTGAAACCAGCACACCCATTATGGGCTCCCACAGAAACATCCCACAGTCCATTTGCCACCTGGAACCAGTGACTCTGAGTTCCTGCTTCCCCAGCCCCAGGGATGGTGTCCTTGTCTGCTCATTCCTCCACACTCTCTTCTCAGTGATGGCATCTTAACCAGACAAGCCCCTGGGAATAATTTCCTTCTAAGTCTTCAATTCTTCTGTGGTTAATTAGACAGAACTCAGAAGTACATTCCAAGTGAATATATTGTATTATTAAAACAATGAATAAAGATGTCTTTTTTATGTCCTGTTATATTTTTTCCTGTTTTTACATTGATATCAGGAATCCCCACTCGATATTGATCCCAAGCACCTCCTAATTCAGTCTGAATAGAAAAGAAAGTCAAGACAATTTGTGTCTGACAATCCATCAGATTTTATCCCTATCCCCACCCCACCATTCCCTCATCCAAGCCCTGGGACTCAAAGTAGCCTTGGGCAAATCTGAGCTTCCTCCACTAAAGGCTGGGCCTGCAGGTTTCAGCTCCTTGGCACCAACTCCCACCTGCTTGGCTTGGAGAAAGAACTGCACAAGACAGTCGGTTTTGCTGATTTTGGTATCGGGGGGGCTGCAGGGGTGGCTTCTGTTAGAATCTGCCAGAAGCTTCCCCTGTACCATGGAGCCAATGCCAGCTGCTCCAGGAAAGAATTCTTGCAACTGGACAAGGCTGAGCCACTTAGGAGTGACAGTAACACCTCTGGGATAACATATTTCAGAAGGGAGGAGAGTTGCACAGAAAAAATTCCAGCCTGGGAAGAGCAGAGTGAGAACATGGGATAACAACACAGACACCAAGGTGAGTGCAGAAAGAGGGGCAGGAGGGACCCCACAGGAGCAGGGGAAGGACTCAGAGCTGAGGCCCCTGCAGCCCATCGGAGAGCATCAGGGTGCAGACACCCCCCTGCAGCCCCTGGGGGAGCATCGGGGTGCAGAGACCCCCCTGCAGCCCCTGGAGGCTCCCACACTGGAGCAGGGGGATGCAGGAAGGAGGCTGTGACCCCGGGGCAGGCCCAGGATGGAGCAGGTACTGGCAGGGACCTGCATCCCATGGAGAGGGAAGCCCAGGCTGGAGCAGGTTTTTCCCAGGCAGGACTCATGGCCCCTGTGGGGGACCCACACTGGTACAGCTCATCCCTGAAGGACTGAACCCATGGAGGAGGGACCCAGGACAGAAGATTGGGAGGAGCTGCTGCCCGAGGGATGGACACATGTTGGAGAGGTCCATCCAGGACTGTCTCCCTTGGGAGGGACCCCCATGGGAACAGGGGAAAGACTCAGAGTTGTGGCCTTCTTGTAGCCTTAGGTGTCCCCCTGCAGACTATGGAGGAGCATCAGGGTGCAGAGACCCCCCTGCACCCCATGAAAGAGTAACCCACGGGACAGCAGAATGGGAAGAGCTGCTGCCTGAGGGATAGACTCAAACCACACCTGACTGCAACCCCCTTCGCCATCCCCCTGCACTGCTGGGGGGGAGGAGGGAGAGCTGAGAAGGAAGGAGGGGTGGGGGGGAAGGTGTTTTTAAGAATCTTTTATTTCTCACTCTTTGGCTTTTATCCTGTCAGTAATAAATTTAAGTACTATCCCTACTTTGAGTCTGTTTTGCCCTTTAGGAACCAACTTTCTCCCCACCCTTATCTCTACTCAGGAATCCTCAGCTGTTTTTTTTCTCTCCTCTGTGGAGTTGCAGAGGTAGGGGGAGGTAGCAGCTTTTAGTGGGTGTTTGAAATCCAGCCAGGGTCAACCCTGTTCTTGAGGTCCTTTTGTGATGTCACAGCCTACCCTCCCCATTCCGGAATAGCCCTTGGCAACCAAAGAACCAACACCCCACCAGGTCAGAATGCAGCCCCACCCATGTGCCCCTTTAGGATGTCCTGGCCTGACCTCTCCATTCTGGAGTAGCCCCTGGAAATCAAAGAACCAATGCCCCACACCCCCACAGTGCAACCCCACTCATCTGCCATGGGACTCTTTGGGAAGTCACGGCCTTTCCCCCAGAAAGAAAGCCTGTAACCTTCGGGTTTCAGGTGCAGTTGGTGGGCCACCCTGGGCACTCCTTGGGTAGCAAGAGCTTTCTGTCCTGGCACCTTTTGTCTGGCAGGAATCTTTGTCCAGATTCCAATTTGGCAGTCGGACTGACAATTCCAGCGCGGGGCTCCTGCAAGCGAACGACAACCCTGCCCTCCAGGAAAGAAACCCCTTCCCCTCGGTCTCTTTTCCTCTTCCTTCAAATACAACCTGCAGGGCATCTTTCTACCATCTCTTCTCTTGGGAATTGTGAAGATAGACCCTCTCCCATGTTTAACACCTCAGGCAAAACCACCTTGTTAACACCTTTCCCAACCTTCCCCATCCTTTCCC
>NW_026087068.1:0-8347 GCF_022539395.1 Myiozetetes cayanensis
ACTTCTGAGATCTGCCTAATTAACTACAGAAGAATTGAAGATTTACAAGGAAATTATTCCCAGGGACCTGTCTGGTTAAGATGCCATCACTGAGAAGAGAGTGTGGAGGAATGAGCAGACAAGGACACCATCCCTGGGGCTGGGGAAGCAGGAACTCAGAGTCACTGGTTCCAGGTGACAAATGGACTGTGGGATGTTTGTGTGAGAGCCCATAATGGGTGTGCTACTTTCAGGAGGAGTCCAGTTAAATTTCTTCCCCATGGCCAGTGCAGAGCTGTGTTTTGGATTTGTGCTGAACACAGGGTTGATAATCCCAGAGTCACAGAATATGCTGAGTTGGAAGGGACCCCCAAGGATCATCCAGTCCAACCCTTATCTCTTGTGATGGTTTGGACTTGACTCTCTGTGGAGAGCTTTACAAAGCAGTGGCTGCTTGACCGTGGACATGACTGCTCGGATACCTTGCAGCTGCTACAGGTTGATAACGAAGGAATGCAAGAAAACAAAGCCCAGCTGTCTTGGTAAATTAAAGGAAGAACTGTCTCCAGCAGGAAGATGTTATGATTTGGACACTGATACTTTTAATTAGAATGAAACATAACAAATCTTGGTTTGAGTTCTGTTCTCTGGGAAAGTGTTCTGTTCTCTGGGAAAGTGTTCTGTTCTCTGGGAAAGTGTAGCCTTCTGATTTTTGTTTTCTAAAGATGTGTAGAAAAATAGGTTTCTGTATCTATAGCAAATCCTTGTAGAGAAAACAACCTACCACCCTCATTCTGACCAATGCGAGCATTGCATGCTGTTCGCAAAAATACCATATAAACCTTTGTAAAATCTTTAATAAACGAGACAAAAAGCAAATTTCTGCTCGTGTCTCCCAGCGTTTTGCGACATAATGGCACCCGAAACAAGGACCGCGTAAGTCCCGAAACAAGGACCGCATAAGTCCCGAGCCAAGGACCGCATAAGTCCCGAACCTGTACAGAACAAGACGCTGAGGTGGACAGACCTCTCGCAGCGGAGGTGATCGCAAGGACAGTGCCGATCGCATGTCCCGGATCCCTGGTGTCGTATAGACGAGCCTGGCTGTTACGTGCTGCCGAATCCTTGAAAAACTGCAAAGGCGCGCCTCGATAAGGTATGGAAAGGGAAGCAGCATATCATTTGTTTGGGGATTTCTTAAAAAAGAAAGGGTTAGCAGATATTGACTATAAGAAGGAATTACTTTTTTTATTAGATTACGGTCACTCATTAGGGTTTTTTGTTAATCCTCATACTGTTCACTCTTTAACAGAGTGGAGAAAATTTGGGGATGATTTGTGGATGAGGGTTATTGATGAGGATAAAACAGCGAAAAAATATGCAAAGCTGTGGCGTAGTGTTTATAATACTTTACTGCAGCATGAAGCAGAAAAGCGGGCTGTTGAAAAGGCTGTAAAAATCAAAGAGGAAAATAAGTCTTTTGGGGAAACATGGTTCTCTGAATCTACAACTCCTTTACCCCCTTTGGTTTCTGTAATACACGTATCGAATAACCCCATGCATCGCGGTGAGTCCTCGGGAGTAAAAGTTTCTATGGAGAACAATGCCGCTATACCAGCGGCGCAGCCGCCGTCTCCACCAGCGCGGCTGAGCCAAACCCGCGGCAGCGGCTGCGCGCCGC
Source organism: Myiozetetes cayanensis (assembly GCF_022539395.1). Lineage (NCBI taxonomy): Eukaryota > Metazoa > Chordata > Aves > Passeriformes > Tyrannidae > Myiozetetes > Myiozetetes cayanensis. The sequence goes on from NW_026087068.1 coordinate 1,661, forward strand.
CGCTCCCCCCATCGGCACCGCCGCCGCTCCCCCCATCGGCGCCGCCGCCGCTCCCCCCCCCTTCTCCAAACGCTGTACCTACACCCAGCTATACGCCTGTCCCTGGGGCCGATAGTGGCCTTGCGGAGGCTATGGCGCGAGAACGTAGGGAAGCGTGGGCTGCATTTGCTCGGCACTGCATGCAGGATGGGGATATGGATGGTTTGGCTGCTGTAAATCTGGCTTTCCCTGTAACCTATAACCCGGGACCCCCTGATGCACGGGGCAATCCTCAAACTGCCATCACAATGACACCCTTAGATTGGAAATTACTTGCTCAACTTCGTAGCACTGTTAGTCAATACGGTGCAACTGGGGAGCCCACACGCCAGATTCTTGATTACTTATGGAGCACTCAGCTCCTTCTGCCTGCTGATTGTCGCACTATCGCCAAATTGTTGTTTTCTCCCCATCAATTGCTTTTGTTTAATGCACATTGGCAAGCTGTAGTTGAGCAGTCTGTAGCTACACAGAGAGGACCAGGCGATCCTTTACATGGAGTGACGATAGAAGAATTATTAGGTTTAGGTGCTTGGATAAGAGTTGAAGCACAAATGCTCCTTGGAGCTGATAAAGTTAGAGAAGCAATGCGCTGTGCTCGTGATGCGATTAATCACGTTAAAGATCCCGGGGGAACTCCTCTATACATGAGCATAAAACAAGGGAAAGACGAGCACTTTGGGACCTTTATTGATAAAGTAGCCGAGGCAATTGTAAAAGCCGGCGTTCCTGATTACCTTAAAGGAGCCATTCTAAAACAATGCGCATTGCAAAATGCTAATCCGGCCACTAAAACAGTCATTAGCACCCTAGGCTCTAATTGGACTATTGAAGAAGCATTAGAGAGATTAGCTCAAACCCCCACAGGCACTCAAGCCTTCCTAGTTAACGCTCTAAATAACTTAGGGGAAGGCTTGAAAAAACAAGCGGAGAGTAGTCAGACACAAATCTTGGCTGCCCTTGCGCCTCTTCAAGTGATGACAACAAAGCCACAGAAAAACCAAATACTTCTCGATTAAAATATTACCGTTGTGGAGGATCAGGACACATGAGAAAATATTGCTCAGCTACAGGAGTGTGGTGCCAAAACTGTAAATCTCCATCGCATAACACTAATGCCTGCCGTGCGGGAAACGGGAGACAAAGCGCGAACAACAAGAGCCGCGCTACGAAACAAATAGCTCCTTCCCCGGCAGCGGCGTTCTGCGCTCAGCCTCCACCCTCCAGCCTGCAACAAGCGGCAGCCTCGGACTGGACTTGGCAGCAGCAATAGATACTATTCTTTTTACTACCGAACCTCAAGCGATCCCCACAGGTGTTCAAGGACCACTGATAATTAATAATAAGACTATGGGAGCTTTATTAGTAGGTCGTTCTTCTCTCTCATTAGCTGGCTTATTTGTACTACCGGGAATAATTGATGCTGACTATACTGGGGAGATTAAAATTATGTTATACACCCTTTTTCCACCAGTAAAAATAACTCAAGGTCAACGTATAGCACAGTTAATTCCTTTGCCTCAGTTTACTTCTGAAATGTGTCCTATTACAAAAAATGACCGTGGAGAAAAAGGATTTGGCTCTACTGGGCATAATGTACTACTGACTTTAGATCTTTCTGACCGACCCAAACAACCGATTACTTTGCAATGGGAAAATGAACATTATTGTCTTGATGCTTTACTGGACACAGGAGCTGATACAAGCATTATTTCACCTGACTATTGGCCAAATCATTGGCCCCTTTTTCCAACAAATGCAAGCCATGGGTGCATTACAACCTGGCATACCAAATCCAGCTTTAATCCCACAAGATTGGCATATTCTAGTCATTGATTTAAAAGACTATTTTTTCACTATCCCGTTACATCCTCGAGACACCCAGCGTTTTACCTTTACCCTTTCGGCTCTCAACAGAGCATCTCCAGATTCCAGATACAAGTAGGTTGTTCTTCCACAAAACATGAAAAATAGTCCTACGTTGTGTCAACTCTACGTTACAACTGCTCTACAACCCATCCGTAAAAAAATTTCCTACCTGGATTATCTACCACTACATGGATGACCTTTTATTCGCCGCAAAGGACCCCTTTCAACCGAATGATACCCTCGAAATTCTCAGAGTGTTACAAGAGCACCACCTTGTGGTCTCGATCGAAAAAACCCAACACACCTACCCTTGGAAATATTTAGGATGGACTTTGACCAACAGAGTCATTCGACCACAAAATCTAATGTTACAATCGTCCATAAAAACTCTCAATAACATGCAAAAATTTATGGGAGATTTGCAATGGTTACGTCCCATCGTAGGCATTCCTACTGAATTGATATATAAACTATGTCACCTTTTACATGGCACAGATCCAGCAGCACTAATTCATTTAAACTCTGATGATTACTCTGTTATTAATACTATTTGTGATCTTGTTTTGCAGGGTTTGATCTCTCGAAGGATCCCTGATGTACCCCTATGTTTGTGTTGTTGGATGGGTGATCTTTTTGCTATGGGAGCCATTGTCCAGCAAGTGCCACCAGATACCTCTCTTAAAAAAGAAGGGGGAGTACTACGTGAAGTAATAGTCTTAGAATGGGTCACAGTAGGTGCTGCAGTCGCTATGTCCTTTTTTGTTCCAGGTGTCATGGCTGCCCATAATTGGCGTAACATTAAAAATCTTGCCTGTTTTGCCGTCCAAGAGTTCAATGTTACATCTAATATCTTGGATGAATTGTTACATGATGTGGACAGCATTAGACATGCAGTCTTACAAAATCGTGCTGCTGTTGATTTCCTTCTGTTGGCACAAGGTCATGGCTGTAAAGAGTTTGAAGGAATGTGTTGTCTGAATCTCTCTGATCATAGCGATAGTATTCATGCTCAAATACAAAAATTACGTAATCACTTTAAAGATATTACTGTTAGCAATAGTTGGTTAGACAAGTGGCTTACTGGCTGGGGCATCTCTGGCTGGCTTTTAGACTTAGTTAAGCATGGTATTGTGATTTTCCTTGTTATAGTATTACTTTTACTGTTTCTTCCTTGTTTTTTACAATTTCTACAACCCAGGATCTCCAAGGCCTTAAATGCAACTAACTCCTCTCTTGTCGTGGTTAAAAAAGAAGGGGGAAGTGTGGAGAGCTTTACAAAGCAGTGGCTGCTTGACCGTGGACATGACTGCTCGGATACCTTGCAGCTGCTACAAGTTGATAATGAAGGAATGCAAGAAAACAAAGCCCAGCTGTCCTGGTAAATTAAAGGAAGAACTGTCTCCAGCAGGAAGATGTTATGATTTGGACACTGATACTTTTAATTAGAATGAAACATAACAAATCTTGGTTTGAGTTCTGTTCTCTGGGAAAGTGTTCTGTTCTCTGGGAAAGTGTAGCCTTCTGATTTTCTGTTTTCTAAAGATGTGTAGAAAAATAGGTTTCTGTATCTATAGCAAATCCTTGTAGAGAAAACAACCTACCACCCTCATTCTGACCAATGCGAGCATTGCATGCTGTTCGCAAAAATACCATATAAACCTTTGTAAAATCTTTAATAAACGAGACAAAAAGCAATTTTCTGCTCGTGTCTCCCAGCGTTTTGCGACAACTCTCTGCCTAATGCCTGAACTCACAGTAATAACCCCTTCTCCTTCCTTTCTTTTCTTAGGGCAAAGACAAAAAAAAAAAAAACCTATAAAAATTGAAGAACCTGAAATCCAGCTTGTTATATGAATATATATATTTTACCTATATTACAATTTTATAAAATTAAAATGCTGTGTTCACAGTGAAGGGAATCTAAACGCTCCCCAAAAAGAAAGGGAAAGGGGAAAAAGGGACAAAAAGAGACAAAAACAGGATATACACAACCAAACCCAAGAACTAGCAAAATAATTAGCAAACCAAATCTCATCCCGTTCCTCAGAAAAGCAAGATTGGCACACACGGCCAGCACTGTCCAATCTCCCACATGGCAGACCAGCAGTCACTGCAGGCTCAGCCTCCAGATAAGCAAGACCAACACAGTGACCACTGCTCCTGAACCTCACGGGAAGAGAAGAGAATAAAGGTCTCTCCCTGGGGAGCCTCTTCAGTGCCCAACCACCCTCTGGGGGAAGAACCTTTTTCCAAGATCCACCCTAAAGTTCTCCTGACACAACTCCAGGCCATTCCCTCAGTTCTGTCCCTGGTCCCCACAGAGCAGAGCTCAGGGCCTGCCCCTCCTCTGCCTCTCCCCAGGGAGTTGTTACTGCAGTGAGGTCTCCCCTCAGTCTCCACCAGCTGGACACACCAAGTGCCCTCAATGTCCTCGCACACCTTCCCCTCCAGATCCTTCCCAATCTTGGCTGCCCTCCCTTGGACACTCTCCAATGGCTCAATCTCTCCCTTCCATTGTGTTCCCCCAAACTGCCCCAATCTTGCAGCTGAGGCCACCCCAGGGCAGAGCAGAGCGGGACAATCCCCTCCCTGATGCCCCCAGCACAGGCTTGGCCCTCCTGGCTGCCAAGGCACTGCTGACTCAGGGACAACTGGCACCCACCAGCACCCCCAGGGCCCTTTCCCGGCACTGCTTCCCAGCCTGTCATTCCCAGTGTGTCCGTCCAGTTGGGGTTGCCCCATCCCAGGGCAGGATCCGGCCCTTCCCCCTGGGGAACTTCCCATGGTTGATGATTCCCAGCCCTGGGATCTGTCCAGGTCTCTCTGCAGGGCCTTCCTGCCTTGCAGGGGCTCAGCAGCTCCTCCTAGTTTTGGGTCACCTGCAAACTTGCTCAGTGTCCCTTCCAGTGCTGAGTCCAAGTCATTGATGGAGATGTTGGAGAGCACAGGGCCCAAGATGGAGCCCTGTGAAACCCCAGCAGTGACAGGTCACAGTCTAATGTCACCCCTGTCACTGTTACAGGGTCCCTTTGGTTCCATGAGCCCCACATGTCATAATAACGCTTTGATTCCATGAGATTCCACAGTGTCCCTGGGTTCCTTTGGCTCCATGAGGTCCTGGGGTGTCACAATGTCCTTTAGGTTCCAGGAGGCCCTGGAGTGTCACAGGGTTCCCTGGTTCCATGATATTCCCAGTGTCCCAATGGAACCTTGATTCCATAAGTTCTGCAGTGTCCCAGGTTTACTTTTCTACCATGAAAAAAATCTCCTGAAACCATGACATTATCCCCCTCTGGATTCTATTCCCTTTTTCATCACACAGTGTCCCAGGGATCCTTTGATTCCATGAGGCCCTGCAGTGTCCCAGCAGCCCCTTGATTCCTTTGTGCCCTGGAGACACCTCATAATCCTGCCCTGCCTTGTCCATGGCTACTGAGCCTTCTGAAAGGATGGAAAGGGGTTCAGCAGCAGTGATCCCCATCCTGCTGGCTCTGCTTGCCAGCCTGACCAGCATGGCCAGTGCAGGCTCAGCCCAGGGTGCCATAGCCCCTCCCTCTGCAGAGCAGCCCCTCCAGCTCAGGGCCCTGCAGAGATCCCAGGCTGGGATCTGCAAGTGGCCAAGAAAGAGGGTTCTCTGTGCCATGGATTCCTCTGTGCAGGCACAGAAATGCTGCCTTGCTCTTCTCCAGGCACATCCCTTTCCCCAGGGCAGTGTGTCCAGCCTGCCTTGGCCACTTGCAGACGTTAAAAGTTATTATGTTAAATGGGAAATGCTATGTTTAAAAAAAACCTAAGAAGTTTCAGAATTGCACTCTTCTGTCTCTTGTTGTAATAAAAAGGGGGGAGATGCAGCGTTTGGGGTTTCAGGAGTGCCAGGAGATCATTCTTGGAAACGAAGTCTGCGGGACTCCGGTGCACATGAGCAGTGAAGAACCTTGGCAGGATTGGTTGAGAGGGTTACCTGTTGGGACGTGTTACAATTCAAAACTGCTACTGCAGCCTTTGTTCTCTCTCAGTAAAGCATTCTGTTACACACCACATTGGTGTGTCTTGGTCCATGCAGACTCCTTATTTATTATATTATTAATATTACAACAGTTCTTTCATCTCAGCTTTGGGAAAGGTTGGGGAAGGTTGGAAAAGGCGTTAACAGGGTGGTTTTACCTGAGGTGTTAAACATGGGAGCAAGTCTATCTTCACAATTCCCAAGAGAAGAGATGGCAGAAAACTGCCCTGCAGGTTGTATTTGAAGAAACAGGAAGAGACCGAGGGTAAGGGGTTTCTTTCCTGGAGGGCAGGGCTGTCGTTCACTTGCAGGAGCCCCGTGCTGGAATTGTCAGTCTGACTGCCAAATTTGAATGTGGACAAAGATTCCTGCCAGACAAAAGGTGGCAGGACAGAAATCTCTTGCTGCCCATGGAGTGCCCAGGGTTGCCCACCAACTGTACCTGAAACCCGAAGGTTACAGGCTTTCTTTCCTGGGGGAAAGGCCGTGACATCACAAAGAGTCACGTGGCAGATGGGTGAGGCTGCACTGTGACATTCTGTGACGTTGGTTCTTTGGTTTCCAGGGGCTGTTCGGGAATGGAGAGGACAGGCCGTGACACCACAAAGGGGCCCATGGCACACAGGTGGGGCTTCACTTTGGGGTTGTGGGGTGTTGGATCTTTGGTTGCCAAGGGCTATTCCGGAATGGAGAGGAAAGGCTGTGACATCACAAAAGGGCCTCAAGCATATGGGTTGGTGTAGTTGGTTCACCCTGGTTGGATTTTAAACACC
>NW_026087069.1:0-8195 GCF_022539395.1 Myiozetetes cayanensis
GGGGGATTTTTGGTACAGGATTATTGGGTTGTTTTTGTGCTCCTTCGTTGTTCTACCAATACACATACATCCTTTAATAAAGGGCTGTTATTTTTCCTTTCTCCATACTTACTCCCCATACTTGGACACACTTAATTTTGGATTTGCAATTGCATAGAAGGAGGATATTGGTCTTCTTTATAAGTAGCCCTCCTTAGCCAAATACTTTTGTCTCATTAAACTGGGAAAGGTGCAAAGTCATGTTTTGTTTACAGCCCAGAGATCTTCCAGGCTCTTCTCATTTGCCTCTGCCCCTCTCAGAGAACTTGTGTGGACACCTTTCCTGCCTGCACCAGGTGATTTCACAAAACTGGGAGCAGGGATATTTCATGGAGAAGGACCTGGACGGTGTTTTGAGGCCTCTCCAAGCAAATGTGTCCTTCAGGAGAGCTAAAGCCAGGACAGGGGGAGGAAGAGCAGAAATGCAGCTCCTCCAGGAATTTCAGCGCCTCCAGGAATTCCCAGCACATGCCCACAGATCCTCCCAGAGGGGTGAGGCAGACATCAAGGTTGGATGGGAATGCCCTGTTTGGGATAACTTAGGAGATGGCTGCATCCCCTCTCCCTTACCCAGAAGCTGGAGATGCTGCTGTCTGGGAGCAGGAGGTGCCTGTGTGGGGGTTCAGCACCACTGGCTTGGTGCAAGTAAAAGAAGCGTTTGGACGATACTCCCGGGCACGTGGTGTGACTCTGGGGGATGGTCCAGGGAAGGCTCAGGAGTTGGACTCGATGATCCTCGTGGGGCCTTTCCAACTTGGAATACTGTGTGTGATTCTGTGAAGTTCCCCAGGGCTGTGTGTGAGCAGAGAGCAGGGGCTGAGCAAAGTAGAGCAGGGCAATGGCAGCACAGCCCTTGAGCACTGTGAGGACACAGCACAGGATCCAGAATGGCTGACCCTGGAAGAAGGGTGGGTCACAAGGTGGACAAAACATATCCAGAAGGAAAGAAGAGTGGGAAAGGTTCACAAGTTATCACTTGCCTCTGAAAGGAAACATTGTCTTAGTCGAGGGGTTGTTGTCTGTTAGAGAAATGGAGAGCTCATGATTCCTGGTGTCCTGTGCAGGGACTATCCCAGACACTGAACTCCTCCCCCAGCTCCCATCTTAATCCTTTAGATGAATGTGGAACCAACCAACTCATGCAAATCTGCCCAACTGGCTGACATGGGTTCTTAGAAAAAGAGGAGAGACCAGAGGTGTGATGGGGAGAGGAAGCAGTGAGCAGGATATGCCATTGCAGCCCAGTGAGATCCCAGCTGATGAACCTCCACATGTCCTGGTGGTGTCAGCTGGGCAGCCTTGGCCCTGATGCTGAGGGTCACTGAGTGTGTGAGGAGTGAATCCTTCACCATTGGTGGCTGTGCCTGCCTAGGAGCTGGACCAGCTGCCTGGGAGGAGAAAGGCACAGGCTGAGAACCTGCAGCTCCCCCAGGTGCTGCACACACTGAGACATTGTGGGGATCCCAGATCCACCATCTGTCATCTGTGAGGATCAAGAAATGAATGCCCTGCCCAGTTGTGGCTCTGGAGAGAGCTCAGCCCCGTGCCCCTTCCACATTCCCATTACTGAGGATTTACTAGACAAGAATTTTCCCACCCATGTGGCTCCATCCCACATCTCCTTTTTCCCCTGTTTGACACCACCCCAAGCCCGGTTTTTGTGTGGTTTGTGGTTCCAGGTGGATGGCTCTGATGCCTAAAGCATTTCAGCACCTCCCAGGTGTTACACTCTGCCCTGAACCCATTGGGAAGTGTTGAAAATCACCCCCTTTTGTTCAGAGTCCCCTGGGGGCTGAAGGAAGCAATCATCCTCCTGCCTTCCCCAAAGCAGCTCTACCCATCACTGCTGCACGCCTGATCCACACAGCCTGTGTCCTGCCCTGTGCCCAGGACACGCCCTGTCCTGCCCCTCTCAGCAGCACTCCAGTGCTCCTCCCTCCTAGACATATTTTGTCCACATTGTGACCCACCCTTCTTCCAGGGTCAGCCATTCCCCTCTGGATCTGGATCCTGTGCTGTGTCCTCACAGTGCTCAAGGGCTGTGCTGCCATTGCCCTGCTCTGCTTTGCTCAGTCCCTGCTGTCTCCTCACACATAACCCTGTAGAACTTCACAGAATCACACCCAATATTCCAATTGGAAGGGACCACAAGGATCATGGAGTAATCCTGCACCAAAATCACCCTCAAAAAAAAAGGAAACAGTCCGGTATTCCTCGCTTTTTGGCGCAATTCCAATCCGGGTCAGCAGGGGCCGCTGTTGGATCACCGGAGGGGCAGAGCCTGCAGGGGCTCCCTGACAAGGGCGATTTTCGCCCCAAACACCGAGAAGGGCAAGAGAAAGGGGATGTTTCTGCCTCATCCAAGGAGAAGGGACAGGTGAAATGTCCCCCAGGAGCAGCTCTCTGTCTCCAGGAGTTTGAACCAAAACCTACTGCACGGGGCTGGTGTGGGGACATCAAACCCATCCCACATGGGAATATGCAGAGTTCTTTTTTCTAAAACTTTAACATTACGACAAATCTATATTTACCAACTGATGACAATTTTTATGCAGGAACAGATGTGACCCTGTGACTTCACATGGTATTTTAACGGTCCATTGGCATGGGCCTTTCTGGCTCCAATCAGGGTTAAAAATTACTTTTTGCTGGGATTTAGGTTTGGAAAGAAAATTCATGTAAAGAAAGGAGGGGCAGTAGAACAGTATGAATAGGAAGGTTTGAGGGTCTGGTGGATGTCTCAGCTTCCAATGCTGGCACCTTTTGTCTGGGAGGAATCTTCATTCTTATTCCTTTTGGCCGTCAGGCTGAACATTTAAGCGCGGGGGTTCAGTCAGCAAACGAATGAAGTTCCAGCCAGGAAAAAAAGCCCTTCCCCTCCATCTCTCCTGGGCAATTTCTGAGCCACTCTTGGCACTCCATGCACACCTAGAGCTTCCTGTGCTGGCACTGTCCCTGTGATGTCAACACTGTCCCCTGTGATGTCACCCATGTCCCCAAGGATGTCACTGGTGTCTCTGTGATGTCACCCCGTCTTTGTGAAGTCACCGATTACCTCAGTGATGTCACCCATGTCCCTGTGATGTCACCACTATCTCCTGTGATGTCAGCAGTGTCATCAATAATTTCACTGGTGTCTCTATGATGTCACATCTGGTCTTGTGATGTCACTGATATCCCCTGTCATGTCACAGGTTTCCCTGTGACATCACTACTGTCCCTTTGTTGTCAGTAGTCCCCTGTGATGTCATTGGTCACCAGTGATGTCACTGCTTTCTCTGTGATGTCACCACTGTCCCCAGCAGTGGCATTATATCCCCGTGAAGTCACCGATGTCTCTGTAATATCACCAGATGCCTTTGATGTCAGCAATGTCCCTGTGACATCACAGGATTCCCTTTCTTGCCACCTTGGGAAGTCAATGTTCCCCAGTGATATCACCAATGTCTGTGTGATGTCACCACTGCCCCCTGTGATGTCATCAATGTCCCCAATGATATCACTGGTGTCTCTTGGTGTTGACTTCCACCCCCAGTGATGTCATCAATGTCCCTGTGACATCACAGCTTTCCCTTTGCTGTAAGCAGTCCCCTGTGATGTCACTGGTCAACAATGATGTCCCTTCTGTCCTTGTGATTTCACTACTGTCCTCAACTGTGCCACCATGTCCCTATGATATCCCCAATGTCCCTGTGATGTCAACAGACCCCTGTGACGTCACCGATGGTTTTGTGCCATCACGGTTGTCCCTTTGTTGTCAACATTGCCCTGTGATGTCACTGATCCCCAATAATGCCACTGACTTTCCTATGATGTCACCCCTGCCCCTCTGATGTCATCAATGTCCCAGACATTGTCAGTGGTGTCTCTGTGATGTCACCCCCTCTTTGTGAAGTCACCAATTACCTCAGTGATGTCACCCATGTCCCTGTGATGTCACCAATAATTTCGCTGGTGTCTCTATGATGTCGCATCTGGTCTTGTGATGTCACCGATGTCCCCTGTCATGTCACAGGGTTCCCTGTGACATCTGTACTGTTCCTTTGTTGTCAACAGTCCCCTGTGATGTCATTGGTCACCAGTGATGTCACTGCTTTCTCTGTGATGTCACCACTGTCCCCAGCAGTGGCATTATATCCTCGTGATGTCACCGATGTCTCTGTAATATCACCAGACGCCTTTGATGTCAGCAATGTCCCTGTGACATCACAGGATTCCTTTTCTTGTCACCAGTCCCCTGGGAAGTCACTGTTCCCCAGTGATATCACCAATGTCTGTGTGATGTCACCACTGCCCCCTGTGATGTCATCAATGTCCCCAATGATATCACTGGTGTCTCTTTGTGTTGACCTCCACCCCCAGTAATGTCACCAATGTCCCCGAGACATCATAGCTTTCCCTTTGCTGTAAGAAGTCCCCTGTGATGTCACTGGTCCCCAATGATGTCACTGCTGTCCCTGTGATTTCACCACTGTCCCCAGCTGTGCCACCATGTCCCTATGATGTCCCCGATGTCCCTGTGATGTCACCAGACCCCTGTGATGTCACCGTTGGCTTTGTGCCATCACGGCTGTCCCTTTCTTGTCAACATTGCCCTGTGATGTCACTGATCCCCAATGATGTCACTGACTTTCCTATGATGTCACCCCTGCCTCTCTGATGTCATCGATGTCTCTGACATTGTCAGTGGTGTCTCTGTGAAGTCACCTCTCTCCTTGTGAAGTCACTGAAGTCTCCTGTGATGTCACCAGTGTCCCTGTGACATCATGGCTGTCTCTTTGTTGTCAACAGTCCCCTGTGACATCACTGGTCCCCTGTGATGTCACTACTGTCTCTGTGATGTCACCACTGTCCCTGATGGTGTCACCAATGTCCCTGATGATGTCACTGCTGTCTATGTAATGTCACCCTTGTTATTTTCAAGTCACCAATGTCTCCTGTGATGTCACCGATGTCCCTGTGACATTATAGTTTTCCCATTTTTGTCACCAGTCACCTGTGATGTCACTGGTGTTTAATCATGTCCCTCTGTTGTCACTCTGATGTCACTGGTCCCCAGTGATGTCCCTGCTGTCTCAGTGATGTCATCACTGCCCCCTGTGATGTCACCAATGTCCCTGATGATGTCACAGGTGTCTGTGATGTCACCATGGTCCCCTGTGATGTCGTTGATAGTCCTGTGACATCACAGTTGTCCTTTAGTTGTCCCCCTGTGAGGTCACTGGTCCCCAATACTGTCACCGATGTCCCTGTGATGTCACCACTATCCCCTGTGATGTCACCATTGTCACCGACTGTAGTGGGTTTGAGTCTAGGTGTTCTTTGGTGACCAGGTTGTAACCAAAGAACCAAGGCCATGTTCGAAGTATTTCATATGATTTTTATGTAAGCAAGAGTATAAATAAGAAGGGAGAGGAAGTTCTCACTCTCTCTTCTGGCAGACTGAAGGTGAAGGTTCTTTGCTGTCATTTTGCCTGGGCAGAGGAGTGAGGCCTCGTGTGCTGCTTGGCCTTGAGAAGCAGATAGTGCTGGCAGTTGTTTGTTGCAGTTCACTGTTATCTTAAGGAAAGAATTTGCTTTTTATCTCTTTTTCCCTGTGAGAACATAGGATAACAACACAGACACCAAGGGCAGTGCAGAAGGCGGGGCAGGAGGGACCCCACAGGAGCAGGGGAAGGACTCAGAGCTGAGGCCCCTGCAGCCCCTGGGGGAGCATCGGGGTGCAGAGACCCCCCTGCAGCCCCTGGAGGCTCCCACGCTGGAGCAGGGGGATGCAGGAAGGAGGCTGTGACCCTGGGGCAGACCCAGGATGGAGCAGGTCCTGGCATCTTCCAGGCTGGATTTTTTTCTGTGCAACTCTCCTCTCTTCTGAAATATGTTATCCCACAGGTGTTACTGTCACTCCTAAGTGGCTCAGCCTTGGCCAGTGGCAGGAACTCTGTCCTGGAGCAGCTGGCATTGGCTTCATGGGGCAGGGGAAGCTTCTGGCAGCTTCCAACAGAAGCCATACCTGGAGCCCCCCCGCTACCAAAACCCAGCCACAAAAACCCACTGTCTTGTGCAGCTCTTTCTCCAAGCCAAGCAGGTGGGAGTTGGTGCCAAGGAGCTGAAACCTGCAGGTCCAGCCTTTAGTGGAGGAAGCTCAGATTTGCCCAAGGCTGCTTTGAGTCCCAGGGGTTGGATGAGGGAATGGTGGGGTGGGGATAGGGATAAAGTCTGATGGATTGTCAGACACATAGGGTGTTGATTTTTTTAATAATTCAGACTGAATTAGGAGGTGCTTGGGATCAATATTGACTGGGGATGACTGATATCAACCTAAAACCAGGAAAAAAAGTAAACAGGCCATAAAAGACATCTTTATTCATTGTTTTAATAATACAATAGTTTCACTCTGAATGCACATCAGAGATCTGCCTAATTAACCACAAAAGAATTGAAGAGTTACAAGGAAATTATTCCCAGGGGCTTATCTGGTTAAGATTCCGTCACTGAGAAGAGAGTGTGGAGGAATGAGCAGACAAGGACACCATCCCTGGGGCTGGGGAAGCAGGAACTCAGAGTCACTGGTTCCAGGTGACAAATGGACTGTGGGATGTTTCTGTGATAGCAAATAATGGGTGTGCTGCTTTCAGGGGGAGTCCAGTTAAATTTCTTCCCCGTGGCCAGTGCAGGGTTGTGTTTTGAATTTGTGCTGAACACAGGGTTGATAATCACAGAGTCACAGAATATGCTGAGTTGGAAGGGACTCCCAAGGATCATCCAGTCCAACCCTTAGCCCTGCACAGAACAATCCCCAGGGCTCACACCATGAGCCTGAGAGGATCATCCAAACACTCCTTGAGCTCTGTCAGCCTTGGTGCTGTGCCCACTGCCCTGGGGAGCCTGTTCAGTGCCCAACCTCCCTCTGGGGGAAGAACCTTTGTCCAAGATCCAGCCTAACCCTGCCCTGACACAACTCCAGGCCATTCCCTCAGTGCTGTCCCTGGTCCCCACAGAGCAGAGCTCAGGGCCTGTCCCTCCTCTGCCCCTCCCCAGGAAGTTGTGACTGCAGTGAGGTCTCCCCTCAGTCTCCTCTTCTCCTGCTGAACACACCAAGTGCCCTCAGTGTCCTCACACCCCTTCAAATCATCCTCGTGGCCTCCTTTGGACACTCTCCAATGGCTCAATCTCTCCCTTCCATTGTGTCATCCCAAACTGCCCCAATCTTGCAGGTGAGGCCACCCCAGGGCAGAGCAGAGCGGGACAATCCCCTCCCTGATGCCCCCAGCACAGGCTTGGCCCTCCTGGCTGCCAGGGCACTGCTGACTCAGGGACAACTGGCACCCACCAGCACCCCCAGGGCCCTTTCCCGGCACTGCTTCCCAGCCTCTCATTCCCAGTGTGTCTGTCCAGCCGGGGTTGCCCCATCCCAGGGCAGGATCCGGCCCTTCCCCCTGGGGAACTTCCCATGGTTGGGGATTCCCAGCCCTGGCATCTTTCCAGGTCTCTCTGCAGGGCCTTCCTACCTTGCAGGGGCTCAGCATCTCCTCCCAGTTTTGGGTCACCTGCAAACTTGCTCAGTGTCCCTTCCAGTGCGGAGTCCAAGTCATTGATGGAGATGTTGGAGAGCACAGGGCCCAAGATGGAGCCCTGTGAAACCCCAGCAGTGACAGGTCACAGTCTGATGTCACCTCCATCACTGTTACAGGGTCCCTTTGGTTCCATGAGCCCCACATGTCATAATAGCCCCTTTGATTCCATGAGATTCCACAGTGTCCCTGGGTTTCTTTTGCTCCATGAGGCCCTGTAGTATCAAAATGCCTCCTTGATTCCATGAGGTTCTGCAGTGTCCAAGGGTTTCTTTGGTTCCATGGTGTCCATCAATGTCATAATCCACCCTGGATTCCATGATGTGACACAGTGTCCCACGGTTCCTTCAGTTCCATGAAGCCTTACAGTGTCAGAGGATCCCTTTGGTTGCATGACATAATGTCCTCATATCATGAGCCCCTTTGATTCCATGGGGTTCCACAGTGTCCCAGGGTTCCTTTGGTTCCCTGAGGTCCTGCAGTGTCAGAGTGGCCCCGAGGATTCCAGGAGTTTTCACAGTGTCACAGCATTCCTTGGTTCCACAATGCCATTGAGCATCACAACTCAGCCTGGGTTCCATGAGT
>NW_026087070.1:0-8375 GCF_022539395.1 Myiozetetes cayanensis
GGGGTCAAGGCCGAAGGGCCCGAGGTGGACGTGACGCTGCCGACAGGAAACCTGGATGTGTCCGGTCCCAAGGTGGACATCGAAGGTCCAGAGGTGGATGTTGAGCTGCCCGAGGGGAAGGTGAAGGGCCCCAAGTTCAAGATGCCTGAGATGCACATCAAGGCCCCCAAGTTCTCCATGCCTGATGTCGACTTCAACCTGAAGGGCCCCAAGATCAAGGGAGATGTGGATGTGTCAGTGCCCAAACTGGAAGGTGACCTGAAGGGCCCAGACATTGACATCAAAGGCCCCAAAGTCGATGTTGATCTTCCTGATGTTGAGCTGGAAGGGCCTGAAGGAAAACTGAAGGGCCCCAAGTTCAAGATGCCCGAGATGCATTTTAAGGCTCCCAAAATCTCCATGCCCGACATCGATTTCAACCTAAAAGGTCCCAAGGTCAAGGGTGACGTGGATGTGTCTCTGCCCAAGATGGAAGGAGATTTAAAGGGCCCAGACATTGACATCAAAGGCCCCAAAGTCGACGTTGATCTTCCTGACGTTGAGCTGGAAGGGCCCGAGGGGAAGGTGAAGGGCCCCAAGTTCAAGATGCCCGAGATGCACATCAAGGCCCCCAAGTTCTCCATGCCCGACGTCGACTTCAGCCTGAAGGGCCCCAAAGTGAAGGGAGATGTGGATGTGTCTGTTCCCAAACTGGAGGGTGACCTGAAGGGCCCTGACCTGGACATCAAGGGCCCCAAGGTCGATGTTGACCTTCCTGATGTCGATTTGGAAGGGCCTGAAGGAAAACTGAAGGGCCCCAAGTTCAAGATGCCCGAGATGCACATCAAGGCCCCCAAGATCTCCCTGCCTGACGTTGACTTCAACCTGAAGGGCCCCAAAGTGAAGGGAGACGTGGATGTGTCACTCCCAAAGCTGGAGGGTGACCTGAAGGGCCCTGAATTGGACATCAAGGGCCCCAAGGTGGACATCGAGGCCCCTGACGTCGACATCCACGGCCCAGAAGGCAAAATCAAGATGCCCAAGTTCAAGATGCCCAAGTTTGGCTTTTCTGGCCCCAAAGTTGAAGGCCCCGAGGTGGACCTGACCCTGCCTGATGCCGATGTCTCTGTTTCGGGTCCGAAGGTCGACGTTTCCCTTCCTGACCTGGAGATGGAAGGGCCCGAAGGAAAACTGAAGGGCCCCAAGTTCAAGAAGCCCGAGCTGCAGTTCAACGTCCCCAAAATCTCCATGCCTGACATCGACCTCAACCTGAAGGGCCCCAAAGTGGAGGGGGAGCTGAAAGGCCCCAAGTTGGACATCAAAGGACCGGAGCTCGAGGTCGAGGGGCCAAAGGTCGACCTGGAAGGAAAAGTTAAAAAACCCCGGTTCAAACTCCCCAAATTTGGCTTTTCTGGCCCCAAAGTGCAGAGCCCTGAGGTGGATGTGAAGCTGAAGAAACCCGAGGTGGAAGTGTCGGGCCCCAAGGTCGAGGTCCAGGCTCCGGATCTCGATGTCCAGGCCAAATCCAAAGGCTCCAAGTTCAAGATGCCTTTCCTGAACATTTCCTCCCCCAAAGTGTCGATGCCGGACGTGGAACTGAACCTGAAAGGGCACAAAATGAAAGGGGAGCTGGACCTGTCTGGCCCCAAACTGGAAGGGGAGCTGAAGGGGCCCGAGCTGGACATCAAGGGCCCCAAGGTGGACATAGAAGGCCCTGAGGTGGAGCTTGAAGGCCCAGAGGGGAAGATCAAGGGCCCCAAGTTCAAGATGCCCGAGATGAACATCAAGGCCCCCAAAATCTCCATGCCCGACATTGACCTGAACCTGAAGGGCCCCAAAGTGGACGTGGAAGGTCCCGACCTCGACGTGGAAGGTCCCAAAGGAAAAATCAAAGGCCCCAAGTTCAAGATGCCTGAGATGAACATCAAAGCCCCCAACCTGTCCATGCCAGACCTGGACTTGAACCTGAAGGGTCCCAAATTCAAAGGGGGGGTGGATGTGGATCTGTCGGCGCCAAAACTCGAGGGGGACGTGAACCTGCCGGACGTCGACATCAAGGGCCCCAAAGTGGACATTGAGGGTCCAGAGCTGGACATTGATGGGCCTGAGGGGAAGGTGAAGGGCCCTAAGTTCAAGATGCCCGAGATGCACATCAAGGCCCCCAAAATCTCCATGCCCGACGTCGACTTCAACCTCAAGGGCCCCAAAGTGAAGGGAGATGTGGATGTGTCACTCCCAAAGCTGGAGGGTGACCTGAAGGGCCCTGACCTGGACATCAAGGGCCCCAAGGTGGACATCGAGGCCCCCGATGTCGACATCCACGGCCCAGAAGGCAAAATCAAATTCCCCAAGTTCAAGATGCCCAAGTTTGGGATGCCTGGGGTCAAGGCCGAAGGGCCCGAGGTGGACGTGACGCTGCCGACAGGAAACCTGGATGTGTCCGGTCCCAAGGTGGACATCGAAGGTCCAGAGGTGGATGTTGAGCTGCCCGAGGGGAAGGTGAAGGGCCCCAAGTTCAAGATGCCTGAGATGCACATCAAGACCCCCAAAATCTCGATGCCCGACATTGATTTGAACTTGAAGGGTCCCAAATTGAAGGGAGATGTGGATGTGTCTGTTCCCAAACTGGAAGGTGACCTGAAGGGCCCAGACATTGACATCAAGGGCCCCAAAGTTGATGTTGACCTTCCTGATGTTGAGCTGGAAGGGCCTGAAGGAAAACTGAAAGGCCCCAAGTTCAAGATGCCCGAGATGCACTTTAAGGCTCCCAAAATCTCGATGCCGGACTTTGACCTGAACCTGAAGGGCCCCAAAGTGAAGGGAGATGTGGATGTGTCAGTGCCAAAGCTGGAGGGTGACCTGAAGGGCCCTGACCTGGACATCAAGGGCCCCAAAGTCGACATTGACCTTCCTGATGTTGAGCTGGAAGGGCCTGAGGGGAAGATCAAGGGCCCCAAGTTCAAGATGCCCGAGATGCACTTCAAGGCCCCCAAAATCTCGATGCCAGACTTTGATTTGAACCTGAAGGGCCCCAAAGTGAAGGGGGACGTCGATGGGTCCCTGCCCAAGCTCGAAGGTGACCTGAAAGGCCCTGAGTTGGATGTTTCTGCCCCAGATGTTCAGATTGAGGGCCCAGAGGGGAAGATCAAGGGCCCCAAGTTCAAAATGCCCGAGATGAACATCAAGGCCCCCAAAATCTCCATGCCAGACTTTGATCTGAACCTGAAGGGCCCCAAAGTTAAAGGGGACGTCGATGTGTCTGTTCCCAAACTGGAAGGTGACCTGAAGGGCCCAGACATTGACATCAAAGGCCCCAAAGTCGACAGTTGATCTTCCTGATGTTGAGCTGGAAGGGCCTGAGGGGAAGATCAAGGGCCCCAAGTTCAAGATGCCCGAGATGAACATCAAGGCCCCCAAAATCTCCATGCCCGACATCGACCTGAACCTGAAGGGCCCCAAGATCAAGGGAGATGTGGATGTGTCCCTTCCCAAGGTGGAGGGTGACTTGAAAGGTCCTGAAATAGACATCAAAGGCCCCAAGGTTGATGTTGACCTTCCTGATGTTGAACTGGAAGGTCCTGAAGGAAAACTGAAGGGCCCCAAGTTCAAGATGCCCGAGATGCACATCAAGGCCCCCAAAATCTCCATGCCAGACTTTGATTTCAACCTGAAGGGCCCCAAAGTGAAGGGAGACGTGGATGTGTCACTCCCAAAGCTGGAGGGTGACCTGAAGGGCCCTGACCTGGACATCAAAGGCCCCAAAGTCAACGTTGAGGCCCCTGACGTCGACATTCATGGTCCGGAGGGGAAGTTCAAGATGCCCAAGTTCAAGATGCCCAAGTTTGGGATGCCTGGGGTCAAGGCCGAAGGACCCGAGGTGGACGTGACGCTGCCGACAGGAAACCTGGATGTGTCCGGTCCCAAGGTGGACATCGAAGGTCCAGAGGTGGATGTTGAGCTGCCCGAGGGGAAGGTGAAGGGCCCCAAGTTCAAGATGCCCGAGATGCACTTTAAGACCCCCAAAATCTCCATGCCCGACATCGATTTGAACTTGAAGGGCCCCAAAGTGAAGGGAGATGTGGATGTGTCTCTGCCCAAGATGGAAGGAGATTTGAAAGCCCCAGACATTGACATCAAAGGCCCCAAAGTCGATGTTGATCTTCCCAACGTTGAGCTGGAAGGGCCTGAGGGGAAGATCAAAGGCCCCAAGTTCAAGATGCCCGAGATGCACATCAAGGCCCCCAAGATCTCCATGCCCGACGTCGACTTCAACCTGAAGGGCCCCAAAGTCAAAGGGGACATCGATGTTTCTGTCCCTAAGCTGGAGGGTGACCTGAAGGGCCCTGAACTGGACATCAAGGGCCCCAAGGTGGACATCGAGGCCCCTGACGTCGACATTCACGGCCCAGAAGGCAAAATCAAGTTCCCCAAGTTCAAGATGCCCAAATTTGGGCTGCCCGGGGTCAAAGCAGAGGGGCCCGAGGTGGACGTGACGCTGCCGACAGGAAACCTGGATGTGTCCGGTCCCAAGGTGGACATCGAAGGTCCAGAGGTGGACATTGAAGGTCCCGAAGGAAAACTGAAGGGCCCCAAGTTCAAGATGCCTGAGATGCACATCAAGGCCCCCAAAATCTCGATGCCAGACCTGGATCTGAACCTGAAGGGCCCCAAAGTCAAGGGGGAGGTGGACGTGGCCCTGCCGGGGGTCGAGGGAGAACTGAAGGGTCCCCAGGTCGGCGTCGCCGCCCCCGAGGTCCACGTGGACAGCCCGGAGGGCAAATTCAAACTCCCCAAATTCAAGATGCCCAAATTTTCCATGCCCGGGTTCAAAGGGGAGGGGCCGGAGGTGGACGTGACCCTCCCCAAGGGCGACCTCGAGGTGGACGTGGAGGCTCCTGATCTGAGTGTGGATGGGAAGGTCAAAGGCCCCAAATTCTCCCTGCCCGAGGTGAACATCAAAGCCCCCAAAATCTCCATGCCTGACGTCGACTTCAACATCAAAGGCCCCCACCTGAAAGGGGACGTCGATCTGTCGGCCCCCGGGCTGGGGGGGGACCTCCAAGCCCCCCAGGTCGACCTCAAAGGCCCCAAAATCGACCTCGAGGCTCCCGACGTGACCC
This sequence comes from Myiozetetes cayanensis, assembly GCF_022539395.1. Lineage (NCBI taxonomy): Eukaryota > Metazoa > Chordata > Aves > Passeriformes > Tyrannidae > Myiozetetes > Myiozetetes cayanensis. The sequence goes on from NW_026087070.1 coordinate 5,100, forward strand.
TGGAAGGGCCTGAGGGGAAACTCAAGGGCCCCAAGTTCAAGATGCCCGAGATGAACATCAAGGCCCCCAAAATCTCCGTGCCCGACGTCGACTTCAACCTGAAGGGCCCCAAGGTCAAGAGCGACCTGGGCGTGGAGGGGAACCTGCAGGGCCCGGACCTCGACCTCAAGGGCCCCAAACTGGACATTGGAGCCCCTGAAGTGACCGTGGAAGGGCCCAAGATCAAGATGCCCGAAATGCACCTCAAGACCCCCCAGATCTCCATGCCCGACATTGACTTGAACCTGAAGGGCTTGAAGGGCAAAGGCGACGCCGAATTCCACGGCCCGAAGCTCGAGGGGGGCCTGAAGGGTCCCGAGGTCGACATCAAGGCTCCCAAAGTTGACATCAAGGCTCCCAAGGTCGACATCGAGGGCCCGGCGGTCGACGTCGATGGGCTGGAAGGGAAAGTGAAGCTGCCCAAAATGAAAATACCCAAATTTGGCTTCAAGGGGAAGGCCCCGAGGTGGACGTGGACTTGCCCAAGGCCGAGGTCGAGCTCTCGGGCCCCAGGGTGGACCTCGGCGTCCCCGAGGTGAGCCTGGAGGGCCCCGAGGGCAAAGTGAAGGGCCCCAAGCTGAAAATGCCCGAAATGCACGTGAACGTCCCCAAAATCTCCATGCCCGAGATAGACTTGAACCTGAAAGGCCACAAAACCAAGGGTGGCTTTGAGCTTTCCACCCCCAAGCTGGAAGGTCACCTGAAAGGGCCCGAGGTCGACCTGAAAGGGCCGGAATTGGGGGTCAAAGGCCCCGAGGTGGAGGTGGAATGTCCCGACCTGAGCGTGGAGGGCCCCGAGGCCAACGTCAAACTCCCCAAGTTCAAGAAGTCCAAGTTCGGGTTCGGGATGAAGAGCCCGAAGGCCGACGTGGATCTCCCCGAGGGGGAGCTGAGCCTGGAGCCCCCCGACGCCCACCTGTCCGCCAAGGGCAAGAAGAGCAAGTTCAAGATGCCCAAAATCCACATGAGCGGCCCCAAAGTGAAGGGCAAGAAGGGGGCGTTCGACGTGACGGCGGCCGGGGCCGAGCTGGACGGGGAGCTCGGCGTGGCCGGCCCCGACGCCGCCGTCAAGTCCCCCAAGGGGAAGAAGCCCATGTTTGGCAAGATCTCCTTCCCAGACGTCGAGTTCGACCTCAAGTCGCACCGGTTCCGAGGGGAGGCGTCCGGGGGGGCCCCCAAAGTGGAAGGGGAGCTCCGAGCGCCGGGCCTGGAGGTCTCCGTGCCTGGCGTGGACGTGGAAGCCCCCGACGTGAACCTGAAGGCCCCGAAGCTCCAACTCCCCGGGGGCCAGGTGGGTGTGGGGGACGGGAAGGTCGGGGGGGACCTGAAGGGGGTCGAGGCGCCGGAGTTCAGCCTGAGAGGACCAAAAGTGAAAGGGGAAATGGGCGTTTCTGGAGCAGAACTGGAAGGCCCCGAGGGAAAAGTGGGGTGGCCCAAAGGGGGGAAAGGGGGAGCGGGGCTGGAAATGCCGGGGGTGAGCTTGGATGTGCCGGGGACTGACGTGAAGCTCAGAGGGCCCCAAATCTCCGGCCCGGAGCTCGAGGGGAACCTGAAAGGACCAAAGTTGAAGGGAGAGTTGGATGTCTCGGGCTCCGTGGAAGGGCCCAGCGTTGACCTGGGAGGTTTGGGGGGGAAGATGAAGCTGCCGAAGGTGAAGTCGCCCGATCTGAGCGCCCAGGGGGGCGTTTCCTGCTCCGTCCCAAAAGTGGAGGTGGGCTCCCCATCCCTTGGGGCTGACCTCGCCCTCTCCGCCCCGGATCTGGACGTCAACCTGAAAGGACCAAAGCTGAAAGGAGATTTGGGCGCCAAATCCCCCGAGACGTCGGCGGGCGACGCCGACTTCGAGATCCTCGGGGGCACCATCAAACTCCCGTCCCTGAAACTCCCCCAGTTCAGCGTCTCTGGCCCTGGTATGGAGGGAGGGGACGTGGCCGTGGCTCTGGAAGGCCCCCAGGCCAAGGGGGTGCTGAAGGGCTCCACTGTGGGGCTGGAAGGACCCGACATCGACCTGAGGCTGAAGGGACCGAGCGTGGACGTGTCCGGTGACATCAAAGCCCCGAAGGTCGGCCTGGAGTCCCCTCGTGCCGAGCTGGAGGTTTCGGGCTCGGGTTTGAACGTCAACGCCAAAGGGCCGAAGGTGAAGGTCGGGGGCGAGGCCGGGACCTTTCAGCTCTGCGGCCCCAGGGCGGGCGCGGCGGGGCCCGAGGGCGGCCAGGTCAGGGTGTCCTTCCCCAAGCTGCGGATGCCCAAGTTCGTCTTCTCCGACGCCGAGGCCAAGGGCCGGGAGGTGGGAGTGGACGTCGAGTTCCCCGCGGCCGACGTGGCGGCCGAGCCGGAGCCGGACGAGGCTGACGGGCGGCTCAAGAAACCCAAACTCAAGATGCCCAAGTTCAACTTCTCCAAGCAGAAAGGGCGGGCGGGCGGAGGCGCCCCCGGCTCCCCCGAGGCCTCGGGGTCCGTCTCGGGCTCCCGGGGGGACCTGAAGAGCTCCAAGGCCAGCCTGGGCTCGGCCGAGGGCGACGCCGAGGCCGAGGCGCCGTCGGCCAAGGGGAAATTCTCCCTGTTCCGCCCCAAGAAGCAGCGGCCGCGCTCGTCGTCCTTCAGCGACGACGCCTCGGCCTCGCGGGGCCCGGCGGGAGAGCCCAGGGCGCCCAAGGTGAAATTCGGGACCTTCGGGGGCATCGGCTCCAAGAGCAAAGGTTGTTACGAGGTGACGGCGAGCGACGACGAGCCGGGCAGGGCCGGGGGCCCCCAAAAATCCCGCCTGTCGTCGTCCTCGTCCTCCTCCGAGGGCCCCGAGCGCAAGGAGTGAGGGGGGGGTTGTAAATAGTCCTGACCGGAGGGGCCCCCGCGTGTACAGAGAGAAAATGGGGGGAGGGAAATTGGGGGTCCCCCAAAAATTTGGGGAGGGGTTGTGGGGTGAGGGGTCCCTGTGGAGGAGCTTCCCCCCTTCCCTCCCTCCCTCCCATCCCTTTTTTTGATATTTTTATTGGGTTTTTTCCCCCCCTCTCCCTCCCAATATGTTTTCCCCCAATATTTTCAGTGTTTTTGAGGTCGTGGAAATGAATTTATATTTTCTTTTTTTTTCTTTGGTCCTTTTTTTTTTTTTAATTTTTTTTTGGTCTTTTTCGAACAATTTTTGGTTATTTTTGGTGTTTTCCTTTTGGTCTTTTTCGAACAATTTTTTGGCTTTTTTTTTTTTTTTTTTTTTGGCGAGGCTGAAACTTTTGGGGTTTT
>NW_026087071.1:0-98754 GCF_022539395.1 Myiozetetes cayanensis
GGGATGGGGATGGGGTGGGATGGGGGAGAGATGGATGGAATTCCCATCCTGGGGTAGAGGAATGGGGGTGGGATGGGGGACCCTCTCCGAGGTAGGGGAATGGGGGTGGGATGGGGGATTCCCATCCTGGGGTAGGGAATGGGAGTGGGATGGTGGAATTCCCCCAGGGATCGGGGAATGGGGGGTGGGATGGGGGACCCCAGGACCCCAGGGACCGGGACTGGAGGTAGGACCCTGGGACCCTCCGACGGAGGACTTGGGGACCGAAGGTGGGACCCCCTCAGGACCCCAGGACCGGGACTGGAGGTGGACCCCAGGGACCCCCAGTGCTGGAGGTGTGGATGGGACACTCCCTCCCCGAATCCTCCCGATACCGGAGATGGATTTGGGGTGTCCAGGACCCCCCTTTCCCCAGGACCTGACCGTGGACCCCCCGTCATTCCAGGGTGAAACCCCCGTCCCCCCTCCCAGACCACCCCATCCCAAAGCCGGGCTCATCTCCCGGGATGCAGGAGATGCTGGATTGGGGGGGATGGGGGGGAACCTCAACCCCCTCCCCGCTCCAGGCTCCATCTGGTGCCGGTTCCGGCTCTTCCCGTTCCCACTCGGGAAGTTTTTATTTTTTGGGGGGGGGAAGAACAAGTGAGGGAATTGCGGCGGCGGCTCCGGAGCCCTCCCGGCAGCTCCGGCCTCATTAAGGGGCGTTAATTGATGCACAGGAGGCTCGGCAGATGGTCGGGACTGGGGGAGACGGGGAGGGATGATTTCCTTCCTTCCTTCCTTCCTTCCTCCCTCCCTCCTCTTCCTCCCTCCCCCGAGGGATGGGGAGCAGCTGGAAGTTGGAATTCCCAGCTGGGATCTCCCCCTTTCCACCCCCTGGAGCAGAGGCTGGAGCCTGGATCCCCCTCCCAGCATCACTTTTCCCACCTCCTGGAATCTTTTCCCATCTCCTAGAATCTTTTTCCACCTCCTGGAATCTTTTCCCACCTCTTGGAAGCCTTTTCCCTTTCCTGGAGGCTTTTCCCCTTTCCTGGAAGCTTTTCCCCTTTCCTGGAATCTTTTCCCACCTCCTGGGTGGTTTTCCTGCTTCTTGGAAGCTTTTCCCTCTCCTGGAGACTTTTCCCATCTCCTGGAAGTTTTTCCCAGCCCCTGGAAGTTTTTCCCAGCTCCTGGAAGCTTTTCCCAGCTCCTGGAGGCAATTCCTGGCTTCCCAATGAATCCACTGCTCTGTAATCCCCCTTTTCCCCCTGGATATTCCCGGGGGTGCCGACCCCGCCGTGCCGGAATCTTTTCCGGAGGGGAGGGGGTGTGGAAAATTGGGATGAGTCACCCACGGCCACTGGAAATGATTGGAAATGATTCACTGGCTGGAATCAGCCCGGGAAGGGGGGTTGGGAAGGAAATCCCAACCCCCGGGAATAGCAGGGACAGCTCTGCCCAACCCCCGGGATGGGATGGGATGGGATGGGATGGGATGGGATGGGATGGGATGGGATGGGTTGGGATGGGATGGGATGGGATGGGATGGGATGGGATGGGATGGGGTGGGATGGGATGGGATGGGATTGATGGGATGGGATGGGATTGATGGGATGGGATTGATGGGATGGGATGGGATGGGATGGGATGGGATTGATGGGATGGGATGGGATTGATGGGATGGGATGGGATTGATGGGATGGGATGGGATGGGATGGGATGGGATGGATGGGATGGGATGGGATGGGTTGGGATGGGATGGGGTGGGATGGGATGGGATGGGATTGATGGGGTGGGATGGGATGGGATGGATGGATGGGATGGGATGGGTTGGGATGGGATGGGGTGGGATGGGATGGGATGGGATGGGATGGGATTGATGGGATGGGAGGGGATGGGATGGGATGGGATGGGATTGATGGGATGGGATGGATGGGATGGGATCCAATGCTATTCTATCCCATTCCAATCATCCTATCCCATTCCAATAACCCAGTGCCATCCCATCCCATCCCATCCCATCCCATCCCATCCCCCGGTTTGGGGTCTAAAGTTGAGGGTCCCTTTTTTTTTTTGGGGAGTGTGTCCCAATAACATCAGTCCTGGTTTTTAGGGGTGTCCTAAAGTTGGGGTCCCGACTTTTTGGGGATGGAGGTCCTAAAGTTGGGGGTCCCGACTTTTTGGGGGGTCCTGGTGACGTTTGAAGTGTGGGGGTGGGAGTTGATTTTTAGGAGGGCCCGGCCCCATTTCGACCCCCACTTGTCCCCACTTTGTGTCCCCCCTTCCCCCCAGGTCGGAGGCTGAGAACGGCTCGTGGGGGGTCTCGGAGCCCCCGGCCCCCGGGCAGTCCGGCCGGGGTCTCCAGGCCGGGCCCCCGGGGCAGCGCCGCGAGTCCTTCCTGTACCGCTTCGGGCAGCGACCTCGGCACCCCCGCGGCACCTCCCGGAACTCCTCCCTGGCCAGCGAGCCGTGAGTGCCGACCCCTCCCCAAAATAAACCCCCGGAATCCCCTCAGAGCTTCCAGAACCCCCGGAACCCCCAACCCCCACAGAACCCCCCGGGCATCTCGAGCACCCTAATAACCCCCAATATCCCAAATTTCCTCCCCTGATAGACCCCAATCCTCCAAAAATCTCCCTCAGAAAATCCCCCAGTATCCCAAATTATCCCCCAAATCCCCTGATCCCTCCCAATATCCCCTTATCAGTCCCAACATCCCCCGATCCCTCCCAATACTCCCCAGTATCCCAAATATCCCCAATAACCCCCAAATCCCCTCAATTTCCCCAAATCCTAATATCCCCAATATCCCCAATAATCCCCCAAAATCCCCCAATTTCCCCAAATCTCCCAATTCCCCCAAATCTCCAATCCCCCAAATCTTCCCAATCCCCCAAATCTCCCAATCCCCCAAATCCCCCCAAAACCTGCCCAGTCCCCCATTAATCAGCTCCACATCCCCCGGGACCCCCCAATATCCCCTCAGGGCATTCCCCCCCGCTATGGGGGGTGGAGTGGTCTCAAAGACCCCTCCCCATCTTTTACTCCCCCCCTCCTCCCCAAATTTCCCTTCCAGCCACGGCGAGGAGTTCATCGTCACCCCTTCGCCCAGGTACGGCTTTGGGGGGTCAGGAGAGTCCCGGAGGTCCAGGGGGTCTCCAGGGTGTCCCCTCTCGATGGACCCCGACCCCCGGGACCCCTCCCCCAGGTCCTGGCGAGTCTCCGCAGCGTCCGCAGCAGCTTCGCCCTCCTGGCCAAACCCCCGCCCCCGGCACCACGTGCGTGACCTTTGACCCCGCCCCACACCCCCGCCTCATTTCGGGGGGTCCTGACCCTTCCCTTGCCCCTCCCCACCCTCCCTCCCTCCCCCCTCAGGAGGTCGCCCGTGGTCTCCCAACCCCGGGCGAGGGCCGCGCTCTCAGGTAAATTGGGGGGGATTGGGGAGCTTTGGGAGGGTCTTGAGGGTTTTTGGGAGGATTTGGTTGGGGGAGGGTAAGAGAGTCCCACTGGGGAAACTGAGGAGGGAGGGGCCCCAGTTCCCTGGGGGTCCTGCATGTCCCCACCCCCAACATTCCTGGGGTCCCCAAAGCTCCAAGGGGTCCCTGTCCCGTGTCCCTGGGGGTCCCCAGGGGTCCCTGCGTGTCCCCCCACCCCCTCTTCATCCTTGGGGTCCCCAAAGCCCCAGGGGGTCCCTGTGCCTGGGGGTCCCCAGGGGTCCCTGCATGTGCCCCCAATTCCTGGGGTCCCCAAAGCCCTGGGGGTCCCTGTCCCCTGTCCCCAAGGGGTCTCTGTCCCCCCAGCCCCTCCCCCATCCTCAGGGGGTCCCCATCCCCTCCCCCATCCCAGGGGGGGTCCCCCAGCCCCTCCCCCATCATGGGGGGTGGGCTCTGACCCCCCCCCCAGAGGAGGTGCTGGAGGAGCTGGATTGGTGCCTGGAGCAGCTCGAGACCCTCCAGACACACCGGGCTGTCAGTCACATGGCCACCAGCAAGGTGGGCACACTGGGGACACTGGGGACACCATGGGGACACTGGGGATACTGGGGACACCATGGGGACACTGGGGGACAGCTGGGGACATGGGGGACACCATGGGGACAGCTGGGGACATGGGGGGACACTGGGGACACTGTGGGGACACTGGGGACATGGGGACAGGAGGGGGACACTGGGGACATGGGGGGAACATGGGGGGACACTGAGACATGGGGGGGACACTGGGGACATGGGGGACATGGGAACAGGAGGGGGACACCGTGGGGACACCCTGGGGTGTGTTGGGGTGTTGGTGACACCGGTCATGTTGGTAACACCGGTGGTGGCAGTGGCTGCGTTGGGGTGACACTGGTGACACTGGTGACATTGGTGACACTGGTGGTGGTGGCAGTGGCTGTGCTGGGGTGTTGGTGACACCACTGGTGACACTGGTGGTGACATTGGTGACACTGGTGACACTTGGTGGTGGCAGTGGTGACACTGGTGACACCATTGGTGACACTGTGGTGGTGACACTGGTGGTGGCACTGGTGGCACTGGTGACACTGGTGACACTGGTGGTGGCACTGGTGGTGACACTGTGATGGTGGCACTGGTGACACTGGTGACACTGGTGACATTGGTGACACTGGTGGTGGCACTGGTGGTGGCACTGGTGGCACTGGTGGCACTGGTGACACTGGTGGTGACACTGGTGGTGGCACTGGTGGTGGCACTGGTGGCACTGGTGGCACTGGTGACACCATTGGTGACACCGTGGTGGTGGCACTGGCTCGTTGTGCCCTTGGTGACCCCCCTGGCCCTTTTGGGGTGACCCTGGGGTGGGGGAGGGGCCGGGGCGGGGTTTTGGGGAGGGTCGAGGGGGATGGGTGGTTTTTTGGGGGAGGGGCGGAGCCAAACTCCGCGCAGGCGTTTTCGGCCCCTCCCCCTCCCCTCCCCCTCCCGTCCTTTCGCTCCGCGGCCTCTGCAGCCACCGGCGGACCCCAACCCCCGCAACGCCGGGACCCCCAGGGGCTCCCAAAACCCAGCACGACCCCTCCCCTCTTCCTCCTCCGCGACCCTCCCCTTCCGCGACCCTCCCTCCCCCAATTCCGCATCCTCCGCATCTCCCTCCATCCCTGCCCCTCCCCCGCCCCCCCGCCGCGCATCCCCCGCAGGACCCCCGAGGACCCTTCAGGACCCCCAGGACCTCCCTCCCCCCATCTCCCCCTCCCCTCCATCTCCGCGTCCTTTTGCCCTCCCCTCCCCTCCACGGCGCATCCCCCACCTCACGACCCCTCCAGGACCCCCTGAACCCCCGATCCCCTCCAGGACCCCCTCAGGACCCCCTGATCCCCTCTAGGACCCCTCAGGACCCCCCATCCTCCCCCTCCCCCTCCATCCTCGCGTCCTTTTGCCCCTCCCCCTCAATGGGCCCCCACTGACCCCCCTCATCCCGGACCCCCAAAAAACCAAACCCCGCGGGGAGGGGGAGGGGCAGGCGATGATGAGACCCCCCGCCCCGTGCCCTTTCCACGCGTGGGAGGGGAGAGTCGTGGGGGAGGGCTCCCAACCTCGCGGGGGGTTTGAGGTGGGGGTCCTCTCTCTCCCCTCCCCAAAAACCCCACCATGCCCAGCGCGCCCCCCGCGCCCCCTCCCAATTTGAGAGGGGTTAGTGGGAGTCTCCCCCAAAAAATCCGGTTCCTCCGGCGGGAGGAGGGTGAGGAAGGAGGGGTTGGGGAGGAGGGGTCCACGACCCCCAAAAAAACCCGCGTGGGGAAAATGCCCTTGGTGGATTTTTCTGCGAGAGCTGCGCGAGGCCCCGGCTCGTGGGGTGGTGGGACCAGGTAAGGGGGTCACGGGGAGGGGACACACCCACCCTGGGGGCTCTGACACCCCACCCCCACACCAGGGTCATGGAAACCCCCGGAGCGATTTTGGGGTCAAACCCCTGTCCTTTCCCTCCCCCTCTCCTGGTTTTGGGGAGGGGCTTTATTTGGGGGGGTGGGGGAGGGGCTCCTCCTCCATTTTCAGGTTTTTTTGGGGGGGGGTCTGTTGTGGTTTTTTTTGGGGGGGTCTGTTGTGGTTTGGGGGGTCTGTTGTGTTTTTTGGGGGGAATCTGTCATTTTGGGGGGGGTGGTTGCCATGGAGATGGGACAGAGGGTCCTGATTGGCTGAGGGGGGGGGGTGTCTATCCCCCCCAAAAATTTGGGGGGGGGGAGTGACCTCCCAGTGTCACCAGTGACCTCCCAGTGTCACCAGTGTCCCCCCATCCCAGTTCCCTCCTGTCCCAGTCCATCCCATCCCCGTCCCAGTCCATCCCAGTCCATCCCATCCCCATCCCAGTCCATCCCAGTCCATCCCAGCCCCATCCCAGCCCCATCCCAGCCCCATCCCAGCCCATCCCAGCCTATCCCCGTCCATCCCAATCCCATCCCAGTCCCATCCCAGTCCATCCCACTCCCATCCCAGTCCATCCCAATCCCATCCCAGTCCATCCCAGTCCATTCCAATCCATCCCAGTCCCATCCCAGTCCATCCCAGTCCATCCCAGTCCCTCTGCAGAAGATCCTGAGGTCGAGGGGGTCTGGGAGTGGTTCAGAGTGGTCTGGGGGGTTCAGGAGGGTCTGGGGGTGTTCAGGGGTCTGGGGTGTCTAGTGGTTCAGGGGGTCTGGGGGTTCAGGGGTCTGGGGTTGTTCAGGGGGTCTGGGGGGTTTGGGGTGGTTCAGAGGGGTCTGGGGTTGTTCAGGGGTGTCTGGGGTGGTTCAGGGGGTCTGGGGGTTCAGGGGTCTGGGGGGGTTCAGGAGGGTCTGGGGGTGTTTGGGGTGGTTCAGGGGGTTCAGGGGGTCTCACCCCCAACCCCCAGTTCAAGCGGATGCTGAACCGGGAGCTGTCCCACCTGTCCGAGATGAGCCGCTCTGGGAACCAGGTGTCGGAGTTCATCGCCAGCACCTTCCTGGGTGAGACCCCCACGGACCCCGGGACCCCAGGGATGCCCAGAGACCCCTGGGATACCCACAGAGCCCCCAGGACCCCCAGGGACACCCCTATCCCCATTGACAGCCTGGGACCCCGAGGAGCCCCCCAGGTCACCCCAGGACAACCCAGGAAGCCCAGAGACCTCCCCAGGATCCCCCACTGACAGCCCGAGACCCCCAGAGACACTCAGGGACCCCCACTGACAGCCTGGGACCCCCAGAGCCCCCTCGTGACAGCCCAGGATACCCAGAGACCCCAGAGACCCCCAAGCCCATCTGGGACCCCAGAGCCCTCTGAGACCCCCCAAATCCCCCTGAGCCATCAGGGCCCCCAAAGCCCATAGAGGCCCCTCTGAGACCATCTGAGACCCCCACCCAAATCCCACCGAGCCATCAGGGACCCCAGAGACCCTCTGAGACCCCCCAAATCCCCCTGAGCCATCAGGACCCCCAAATCCCCCTCTTTTGCCCCCTCCCCATTCCAGACAAGCAGCCCGAGGTGGAGATCCGAGCCCGGGACCCCTGAGCGGGAGAGGCCCTGGGGGCCCTCTGGGGGTGGGGGGTTGGTGGGGAGGTCTGACCCTCCCCTGCCCCTCCCCTCCCCCCGGGCGGGCCCCCGGCCCTGCCGCGATTCGGGTCGAGACCGACCGGGAGGAGCTGCTGGGCAAGGTGAGGGCATGGGGGGTCTGGGGAGGGGTTCTGGTGTTTGGGGGTCCCCACTGGACCCCTCCCACCCCCAACCCTGACCCCCTCCCAAATTCCTCCCCAACCCCTCAAGGAGCTCGACAGCCTCAACAAGTGGGGCCTGAACATCTTCCGGGTGTCCGAGTTCTCCAACAACCGCTCCCTGAGCTGCATCATGTACACCATCTTCCAGGTGAGACCCCAGGGACCCCCAAATCACCCCCAAAACACCCCCAAAACCCCCAAACCCCCAAATCACCAGGGACCACCCAAAACCCCTGAGACCCCAAAACCCCTAGGGACCCACCAAAATCCAACAACCACTCCTGAGCTGCATCATGTACACCATCTTCCAGGTGAGACCCCCAAAACCCCCTGAGACCCCCAAATCACAGCCCCCAAAACACCCCCAAAACACCCCCAAATCACCAGGAGCCCCACCCAAGGACCACCCAAAACCTCCGGGACCCACCAAAATCCAACAACCGCTCCTGAGCTGCATCATGTACACCATCTTCCAGGTGAGACCCCCTGAGACCCCCTGAGACACCCCCAAAACACCCCCAAAATACCCCCAAAACCCCAAAACACTGGGACCCCCAAAACCCCTGAGACCACCCAAACCTCCTGAGACCCACCAAAATCCAACAACCGCTCCCTGAGCTGCATCATGTACACCATCTGCCAGGTGAGACCCCCAGGGACCCCCCAGGACCCCCCAAAACACCCCCAAATCACCCCCAAAACATCAGGGACTCCCCAACCCCCCCCCTTAGCTATTTGGGTGCCCCCATGGACTCTTGGGGTCCCCAGGAGCAGATGTTTGGGATCCTGGGCTTTTTGGGGTCTCCCATAGATATTTTGGTTCCCCCATGGATATTTTGGGATATTTTGGGTTCCCCCATGGGTATTTTGGGTCCCCCATGGATATTTTGGGTTCCCCATGGATATTTTGGGTCCCCCATGGATGTTTTGGGTTATTTTGGGTCCCCCATGGATATTTTGGGTCCCCCATGGATATTTTGGGTCCCCCATGAATATTTTGGGATATTTTGGATCCCCCATGGATATTTTCGGTTATTTTGGGTTCCCCCATGGATATTTTGGGTCTCCCATGGCTGTTTTTGCCCCCCAGGAGCGGGACCTGGTGCGGACGTTCGGGATCCCGGAGCGGGCCCTGCTGGGCTACGCGCGGGCTCTGGAGCAGCATTATCACCCTGACGTGGCTTATCACAACAGCCTGCACGCTGCTGACGTGCTGCAGTCCACACACGTGCTGCTGGACACTCCTGCTCTTCATGTGAGACCCCATAAACCATAGATACCCTAAAAACATCACAGACCCCATAGATCCCACAGATACCCCTGACGTGGCTATCACAACAGCCTGCACACTGCTGACGTGCTGCAGTCCACCCACGTGCTGCTGGACACCCCTGCTCTACATGTGAGACCCCATAAACCCTACAGACCCCATAGATACCCCAAAAACACCTCAGATACCCCACAGACCCCACACACCCCACACACCCCTGACATGGCTATCACAACAGCCTGCACGCTGCTGATGTGCTGCAGTCCACACACGTGCTGCTGGACACCCCTGCTCTTCATGTGAGACCCTACAGACCCCATAGATACCCCACAGATACCCCAAAACCACCACAGATACCCCACAGACATCCCACAGACCCCACAGACACCCAGCATGGGCTGCAGTCCACCCACGTGCTGCTGGACACCCCTGCCCTGCATGTGAGACCCCACAGACACCCCAAAAACACCCCAGATACCCCACAGACACCCCACACACCCCACAGATACCCCAAAGACACCCCAAAAACACCTCAGATACCCCACGGACACCACAGACCCCACAGACACCCAGCACGTGCTGCAGTCCACACACGAGCTGCTGGACACCCCTGCCCTGCATGTGAGACCTCACAGACCCTACAGATACCCCTAAAACACCTCAGATACCCCACAGACCCCACAGATACCCCACAGACCCCACACACGCCCCCGGCATGGGCTGGGCAGGGGTCTCATTGCAGGGACCCGATTTAAGGGGGGGTGGGTGTGATTTTGGGGGTGTGGGCCCCGTTTGGGGGTTCTGGGCCCCATTTTGGGGGTTCTGGGCCCCATTTTGGGGGTTCTGGACCCCATTTGGGGGTTCTGGACCCCGTTTTGTGGTTCTGGGCCCCATTTCAGGGTTCTGGGCCCCGTTTCGGGGGCAGGCTCTGAGGGCTGTGCCCCCCAGGCCGTGTTCACCGACCTGGAGGTTCTGGCCGCCCTTTTCGCCGCTGCCATCCACGACGTCGACCACCCCGGCGTGTCCAACCAGTTCCTCATCAACACCAGTGAGTGGGGGGGGACCTCCCCACAAAGAGGGACCCCCCAAATTGGGACCCCCCAAATTGGGACCCCTCAAATGGGGCCCCCCCAAAGAGGGACCTCCAAAACAAGGACCCCGACATGTGAGACCCCCCCAAACGGGGCCCCCCCAAACGGGGACCCCCCAAAAAGGGACCCCCTCAGACAGAGACCCCCCAAACAGGGACCCCCCAAATGGGGACCCCCCAAACGAGGACCTCCTCAGACAGAGACCCCCCAAACAGGGACCCCCCAAATGGGGACCCCCCAAAGGGGGACCCCTCAAACAGGGACCCCTCAAACAGGGACCCCCCAAATGGGGACCCCCCAAAGAGGGACCCCTCAAAGAGGGACCCCCCAAATGGGGACCTCCCAAACAGGGACCCCTCAAACTGGGACCCCCCCAAATGGGGACCCCTCAGACAGAGACCCTCCAAACAGGGACCCCCCAAAGAGGGACCCCTCAAACAGGGACCCCTTAAACAGGGACCCCCCCAAAGAGGGACCCCTCAAACAGGGCCCCCCCAAACGGGGCCCCCCAAAACGGGGACCCCCCAAAAAGGGGGTGTCCCAGCCCGGGGGTCCCTCTCGGTGTCCTGGGGGTCCCTCCCTGTGTCCCTTGGGGGGGTCCCTCCCTGTGTCCTGGGGTCCCTCCTGTGTCCCTTGGGGGTCCCTCCTGTGTCCTGGGGGTCCTCTCCTGTGTCCTGGGGGTCCCTCTCAGTGTCCCTGGGGGTCCCTCCCTGTGTCCCTTGGGGGGGTCCCTCCCTGTGTCCTGGGGGTCCCTCTTGGTGTCCCAGCCCGGGGGTCTCTCCCTGTGTCCTGGGGGTCCCTCTCGGTGTCCCCAGGGGGTCCCTCCCTGTGTCCTGGGGGTCCCTCTCGGTGCCCCCAGGGGGTCTCTCCCTGTGTCCCTTGGGGGTCTCTCCCTGTGTCCCTTGGGGTTCTCTCCCTGTGTCCTGGGGGTCCCTCCCTGTGTCCTGGGGGTCCCTCCCTGTGTCCTGGGGGTCCCTCCCTGTGTCCTGGGGGTCCCTCCCTGTGTCCTGGGGGTCCCTCTCGGTGTCCCTGGGGGTCCCTCCCTGTGTCCTGGGGGTCCCTCCCTGTGTCCTGGGGGTCCCTCTCGGTGTCCTGGGGGCCCCTCTCAGTGTCCCCAGGGGGTCCCTGCCATGTCCCCCCCAGACTCGGAGCTGGCCCTGCTCTACAACGACGAGTCTGTGCTGGAGAACCATCACTTGGCCGTCGGCTTCAAACTCCTCCAGGAGAGCGGCTGCGACATCTTCCAGAGCCTGTCCCGGCGCCAGCGCCAGGCCCTGCGCCGCATGGTCATCGACATGGTCAGAGAGCATGAAAACCACCCAAAACACCCCAAAAACACCCCTGAAACCCCCAAAAACACCCCCCAAAACCCCCCTTGCACCGCATGGTCATCGACATGGTCAGGGAGCCCCAAAAACCACCCCAAAAACACCCCTGAAACCCCCAAAACCACTCCTGAAACCCCCAAAACCACCCTTGAAACCCTCCCTGCACTGCATGGTCATCGACATGGTCAGGGAGCACAAAAACCACCCCAAAACCACCCCAAAACACCCCTGAAACTCCCCAAAACACCCCAAAACCATCCCTATGCTGCATGGTCATTGACATGGTCAGGGACCCCAAAAACACACCCTGAAACCCCCAAAACACCCCCCAAAACCGCCCCTGTGATGCATGGTCATCGACATGGTCAGGGAGCCCCAAAAACCACCCCAAAACACCCCCAAAACCACCCCTGAAACCTCCCCTGTGCTGCATGGTCATCGACATGGTCAGGGAGCACAAAACCCACTCAAAAACACCCCGAAAACCACCCCAAAACACCCCCAAACTACCCCTGAAACCCTCCCTGTGCCGCATGATCATCAACATGGTCAGGGAGCACAAAAACCACCCACAAACACGCCTGAAACTCCCCAAAACACCCCCCAAAACCACTCCTGTGCTGCATGGTCATCAGCATGGTCAGGAACCCTAAAAACCACCCCAAAACACCCCCAAAACACCCCAAAACACCCCCCAAAACTGCCCTTGTGCTGCATGGTCATCGACATGGTCAGGGAGCCCAAAAACACCCTGAAATACCCCAAAAATACCCCCAAAACCACTCCTGCACCGCATGGTCATCAACATGGTCAGGGACCCCAAAAACCACCCAAAAACACCCCCTGAAACCCCCAAAACACCCCCCAAAACCGCCCCTGTGCTGCATGGTCATCGACATGGTCAGGGACCCCAAAACCACCCCAAAACACCCCCAAAACACCCCAAAACCACCCCTGAAACCCCCCCTGCGCTGCATGGTCATCGACATGGTCAGGGACCCCAAAAACCAACCCAAAACACCCCTGAAACCCCCAAAAACACCCCTGAAACCCCCCCTGTGCTGCATGGTCATCGACATGGTTGGGGACCCCCCAAAAACCACCCAAAACCACCCCAACCCCCCCCAAACGGTCCTTGCCGTGATCAGTGACCCCAACTCCCCCCCCAATCCCCGTTTTGGGGTCCCCCTGACCCATAACCCCCCAGGTCCTGGCCACCGACATGTCCAAGCACATGACCCTCCTGGCCGACCTCAAGACGATGGTGGAGACCAAGAAGGTGACGAGCTCGGGGGTCCTGCTGCTCGACAACTACACCGACCGCATCCAGGTGGGGGGACCCCAAAAACGGGGGCTTGGGGGGCCCTGGGAGTCTGGAGGATCCCCACGAGGGTCCTGGGGAGGGCAGGGGGTGGGGGGTTGTTGGGGTCTCCAGGAGTTGTTTGGGAGGGGTCTGGGGGTGGGGGATGTTTTGGGGTGTCCTGGGGGATCCTCAGCCTGGGCTTTGGGGGGTTCCTGAGGATCCTGAAGGTCCTGGAGTGGGTGGGGGGTGGTCCTGGAGGCTCCACGGGGTCCCCAAAAGGGTCTGGGGGCACCCAGAGTGGTCCCCAAGCAGTGCTGGGGGAGGGGGTGTGAGGAGTCCTTGGGGGATCTGGGGGTGTCCAGGGCTGGGGGGGAGGTCTCAAGGGGTCCCCAAACCATGCTGGGGGCAGGGGGTCCCATGAACCCCAGGGAGGTCTGGGGTGGGAGTTTTTAGGGGTGCCCAGTGGGGTGACCCCAAAGGGAACCCCCCAAGCCGTGCTGGGAGGGTGTCCCATGAGCCTTGGGGGGGCCTGGGGTGGGTGTTTTTAGGGGTGACCCCAAAGAGAACCCTCCAAGCTGTGCTGGGGTTGTCCCAGGAGCCTTGGGGAGGTCTGGGGTGGGGGTTTTTAGGGGTGACCCCAAAGGGAACCCTCCAAGCTGTGCTGGGGGTGTCCCAGCAGCCTGGGAGGGGTCTGGGGGTGTCCCAGCAGCCCGGGGGGGTCTGGGGGTGTCCCAGCAGCCCCGGGGGGGGTCTGGGGTGACCCTGCCGTGTCCCCCCCGGGCAGGTGCTGCGGAACATGGTGCACTGCGCCGACCTGAGCAACCCCACGAAGCCGCTGGCCCTGTACCGGCAGTGGACGCGGCGCATCATGCGCGAGTTCTTCCGCCAGGGAGACCGGGAGCGGGAGCGGGGCATGCAGATCAGCCCCATGTGCGACAAACACAGCGCCTCCGTGGAGAAATCACAGGTGGGACACCCAGGGGCAGGGGCACCTGAGGGCAGGACCAGGAATGGGGATGCAGACAGCCCATGCGACAAACACAGCGCCTGTGGAGAATCACAGGTGGGGGACACCTAGGGGCACCCAGGGCAGGGGCACCTGAGGGCAGGGGACTGGGGGCATGCAGATCAGCCCCATGTGCGACAAGCACAGCGCCTCCGTGGAGAAATCACAGGTGGGGGGACACCCCAGGGGCAGGGGGGACACCCAGGGGACACCTGAGGGAGGGGGACACCTGGGGGCAGGGGGGACCAGGAATGGGGGATGCAGATCAGCCCCATGTGCGACAAACACAGCGCCTCCGTGGAGAAATCACAGGTGGGGGACACCCCAGGGGACACCTCGGGGGCAGGGGGGACACCTCGGGGACAGGGGTGACACCCCAGGGGCAGGGGGGACACCCCAGGGGCAGAGGGGACACCCCAGGGACAGGGGGGACACCTGAGGGGCAGGGGGGACACCCCAGGGGCAGAGGGGACACCCCAGGGACAGGGGGGACACCTGAGGGGCAGGGGGGACACCTGAGGGGACACCTGAGGGGCAGGGGGGACCGGGAATGGGGCATGCAGATCAGCCCCATGTGCGACAAGCACAGCGCCTCTGTGGAGAAGTCACAGGTGGGGGAACATCTGAGGGGACACCTGAGGGACAGGGGGGACACCCCAGGGGCAGAGGGGACACCCCAGGGGACACCTGAGGGACGGGGGGACACCCCAGGGGTAGAGGGTACCGGGAACGGGGCATGCAGATCAGCCCCATGTGCGACAAGCACAGTGCCTCCGTGGAGAAATCACAGGTGGGGGGACACCTGAGGGACAGGGGAGACACCTGAGGGGACACCTGAGGGACAGGGGGGACACCTCGGGGACAGGGGGGACACCCCAGGGGAGGGGGGACACCTGAGGGGAGGAGGAGACACAGGGGGACACGGGGACACGCACTGGGATATGGGGATGCAGGGGGATATGGGGACACAGGGACACATCCAGGGATGTGGGGGGGGATAGGGGAGGACATGAGGGACACATCCAGGGCCTTGGGGGGACAGGATGGACGTGGGGGATGCACAGGGGGCAGGGGAACACTGGGGACATGGGGGGCACACCAAGGGACATGGAAATATTGGGGGTGCACCCAGGGACATGGGGGGCACACCAAGGGACATGGGGACATGGGGGGCACACGGGAGAGGAGGATAGGGGGGAATATGGGATGTGTGTCCCCTGGGTGTGTCCCCCTCCACCTTGTCCCAGATGGGTGTCCCTGTCCCCTGTCCCAGGTGGGTGTCCCTGTCCCTGATGGGTGTCCCAGGTGGGTGTCCCTGTCCCAGGTGGGTGTCCCTGTCCCAGGTGGGTGTCCCAGGTGGGTGTCCCTGTGTCCCAGGTGGGTGTCCCCGGGTCCCCAGGTGGGTGTCCCTGTGTCCCAGGTGGGTGTCCCCGTGTCCCCTGTCCCAGGTGGGTGTCCCCTGTCCCAGGTGGGTGTCCCTGTCCCAGGTGGGTGTCCCTGTCCCAGGTGGGTGTCCCCGTGTCCCCTCACCCCCCCCCTGCCCCGTGTCCAGGTGGGTGTCCCAGGTGGGTGTCCCTGTCCCAGGTGGGTGTCCCTGTCCCAGGTGGGTGTCCCTGATGGGTGTCCCTGGTGGGTGTCCCTGTCCCAGGTGGGTGTCCCTGTCCCAGGTGGGTGTCCCAGGTAGGTGTCCCAGGTGGGTGTCCCTGTCCCAGGTGGGTGTCCCAGGTGGGTGTCCCAGGTGGGTGTCCCTGTGTCCCCTGACCCCCCTGTGTCCCAGGTGGGTGTCCCTGTGCCAGGTGGGTGTCCCTGTCCCAGGAGGGTGTCCCTGTCCCAGGTGGGTGTCCCTGTCCCTGATGGGTATCCCAGGTGGGTGTCCCTGTGTCCCAGGTGGGTGTCCCTGTGTCCCCTCACACACCCCCCTGCCCCGTGTCCAGGTGGGTGTCCCTGATGGGTGTCCCAGGTGGGTGTCCCAGGTAGGTGTCCCAGGTAGGTGTCCCTGTCCCAGGTGGGTGTCCCAGGTGGGTGTTCCTGTCCCAGGTGGGTGTCCCTGTCCCAGGTGGGTGTCCCTGTGTCCCCTGACCCCCCCGTGTCCCACCCCGCCCTGTCCAGGTGGGCTTCATCGACTACGTGGTGCAGCCGCTGTGGGAGACGTGGGCGGACCTGGTGCACCCGGACGCGCGGGAGATGCTGGAGACGCTGGAGGAGAGCCGGGAGTGGTTCCAGCGCCGCGTCCCCAGCCCGAGCGGACCCCCGGCACCCCGCCCCGCCCCCGCGCTTCCGCTTGACCCCCCCGCCCGAGGACGGCCACGAGGAGGGATGAGGATGAGGATGAGGATGATGATGATGATGACGATGAAGGCTGGGACCACCCCTGCTGTCACCTGGGACCCCCGGCGTCCCCGCAGCCCCAGGACCCCCAGCGCAGCCCCAGGAGACCCCCGAGGAGGAGGGGAGGAGGAGGAGGATGAAGATGAGGAGGGGGGGTGGGATTGGGGACCCCCCCCCCGAGGAGGGTAGGAGCAGAGAATTCCCGAATTCCGGAATTCCAGAATTCCGTCCTTTTCCTCCGTCCCACCAGAATTAATCCCTTGGATTTTTTTTTTTTTTTTATTTTTTATTTAATTTTATTTTTATCAGGATTGTTTTTATCGGAATTGGTTTTATTTGGATTATTTTAATCGGGATTATTTTTATTGGGATTGTTTTTATTGGGACTGTTTTATTTGGAATTATTTTTTTGGGGGGTATTATTTTTATCAGTATTATTTCTATCAATATTATTTTTATCAGGATTATTTTTATTGGGATTGTGTTTGGTTATTTTGTTTGGGTTTTTTTTTCAACCAGGGGTTGTTTTCAGCAGAGCTGTTTCTGTCAGGGGTTGTTTTGAAATCATCAGGGTTATTTTATTTGGGGTCATTTTCAGAGGAATTGTGTTTATTTGGGGTTATTTCATCAGAGTTTTTTTTTTTTCAGCAGAATCGTATTTATTGGGATTATTTTATCAGGATTATTTTAATCAGTTTTATTTTCAGCTGAATTATTTTTTTACTGTTTTATCAGAGATAGTTTCAGTAGAATTGTATTTATTGGAATTATTTTTATGGGGGTTAATTTATCAGTATTGTTTTACAAGGGTTATTTTGACTGGTTTTATTTTTAGATGAATTATTTTTATTGGGATTGTTTTATTGTTGGTTTTTTTCACCAGAATCGTATTTATTGGGATTGTTTTTATCAGGATTGTTTTCATCAGAACTGTTTTATCAGGATTATTTTATTGGGGTTATTTTAACTGGGTTTATTTTCAGCTGAATTATTTTTTTATTGGGATTATTTTATCAGAGTTATTTTCAGCAGAACTATTTTATCATCGGGATTATTTCAATTTGGTTTTAATTTCAGATGAATTATTTTTTATTGGGATTTATTTTTATTGGGATTTATTTTTATTGGGATTTATTTTTACCAGGATTTTTTTATCAAAGGAGCCCTTTTGGGGGTTTATTGGGATCGTTTTGATTTGGGTTAATTTGGGGGGGGGGGAGTTTTTATTCTATTTTTTAAAAAACTCGAAAAGACACCAAAAAAAAAAAAAAGATGGAAAATTGACCTTTCCCCCCCCCCAAAAGGAGAGAACAGGGAATGGGGACCCCCCTCCCCCCCAGGAAAAAGGGGGACCCTCCAAAATAAATTGGAGGATCCCAAAAAGTCCCCCCCAAAAGCCATTTAATTTATGGGGGGATTTGGGAGTCGAGGGGGTTCAGGATTTGGGGGGACACACACAGAGCCCCCCTCCCCAAATTTTGAGGGGGGCTCATCCCCCTCCCCCAAAATCTTCCTCTCACTCCCCAGTTTTGCACAGGGACACCCCCCACCCCCTAATTGTGCCCCCAGGAGAGCCCCCAAAGCCCCAGGGGTCTCTGCCCAGAAGGAGAGGCCAGGCCATAATGGGGGTCTCCCCCTCCCAAAATCCCCTGGAAGTGAAGCAATAACCAGGAGCCCCCAAATCTTTGGGAAGGGGGGTTTGAGGGGATCTGGGGGACGTCAGACCCCCCAAAAACAGCTGTTTCTTTTTTGGGGGGTCCTAATTTCTGACTGTACTGTAGCAGGGGGGTCACCCCAGGTTGGGAGGGGGGCACGGCCGAGGACGTGCAATGGTGCTGGGGAGGTTTTGGGGTGGGGGTCCGTGGGGACCTGACCCCCCTCCCCAAATCCGGGCAGGGGAGGGCTGTGACGTGGCCTTTGTAGCGGCGGGAAATGGGGGTCGTGCAGAGCTTTTATTTTTGTAACGCGGGGCGTCGCTGTAAATACTGTGAATAGTCCGGGGGGGTAAAGGGGAATCCCCTCCCTCGCCCCAAAAACCTCCCAGGGGTCCTCCCCACCCCCACCCCCTCCTGTCACCCCTTCTCCCGCCATCAGCTCCAATAAAGAGGAGAAGGGACTCGCTCTAGGGGGGTCTCAGGGAGGTTATGGGGTGAGGGGGTTATGGGGTGTGCAGGGGGTCTGGGGTGTGGGGGGTCTGTTATGGGGTGTCTTTGGGGGGGTCTCTGAAGGGGTGTCTGTGATGGGGAGTGTTTCTGATGGGGAGTGCTGAGGGGTTTGGGGGTGTCTCCTCTTGGGGGGGTCCTGGGGGTGGTTTTGGGGTGTCTCCTATGGAGGTGCTGGGGGTTTTGGGGGTGTCTCCTATGGGAGTGTTTTGGGGTGTCTCCGATGGGGGGGTGCTGGGGGTGGTTTGGAGGTGTCTCCGATGGCGGAGGTTTGGGGTGTCTCCTATATTTGGGGGGTTTAGGGTGTCTCCTATTGGGGGGAGTGCTGGGGGCTTTGGGGTGGCGATTTTCTGCAATCAGGGGTTCTTTGGGGGGACTTTGGGGCAGGGTCTGGCGGGGGCTGTTTTAGGCTGGGGAGGTGAGGGGGGTCCTGGGGAGGCGTTTGGGGGGTTCCGGACCGGGGGAGGGTCTGGGAGGGTCCCCAAACCCCGAGAACGCCGGGGTTCCCCCAATCCCCGGGATGGTCTGGGCCGCCATGACCGGAAGCGCCTCCAAAGGGGGCCGGGCCGGGCGGGACCATCGCGGCCGGGGGAGGGGGTTGGATCCACGTCGGCGGGGCCGGCGCTGAGCAGGGGGGTCGTCGGTGCTCAGGGGTCCCTTTGGGGGTCCCTTGGAGAGGGCTCTCAGAGCCCGGTGCGTCCCGTCCCGGCAGCGACAGGGTCCGCCATGGCCGCCCAGGACGAGCTGCTGTCCCTCGGTGAGTCCTGGGGGTCGAGCCGTGACCCCCCCAACCCCAAACCCTGAGGAGGGGGAGGGGTTTGGGTGTCCCCACCCCTTGGAGTCCCCAGAGTTCCAGGAGGCGCCGGAGCCGCTGTCAGGGACCCCGACCCCAAAACCCCAGGGCGACAAGAAGGGGTATATGGGGTGGGGGTGTATATGGGGTGGGGGTGTATATGGGATGGGGTGTATATAGGGTGGGGGTGTATATGGGGTGTGGGGTGTATATGGGATGGGGTGTATATGGGGTGGGGGTGTATATGGGATGAGGGTGTATATGGGTGGGGGTGTATATGGGCGGGGTGTATAGGAGGAGGTGTATATGGGGTGGGGGGTGTATATAGGGGGGTGATATGGATGGGGTGTATATGGGGTGGGGGGTGTATATGGGATGGGGGGTGTATATGGGTGGGGGTGTATATGGGGTGGGGGGTGTATATGGGGTAGGGGGATGTATATGGGGGTAGGGAGGGGGTGTATATGGGGTGGGGGTATATAAGGTGGGGGTGTATGGGTGGGGATGTATATGGGTAGGGGTGTATATGGGAGGTGTATGGGGTGTATATGGGGGGTGTATAGGTGGGGTGTATATAGGAGGGTGTATATGGGGGTGGGGGGTGTATATGGGGTGGGGGTGAGGTGGGGGTGTATAGGGTGGGGAGTGTATAGGGTAGGGATGTATATGGGGTGGGGGTGTATATGGGGTGAGGTGTATATGGGGTAGGGGGTGTAAATAGGGGTGGGGGGTGTATATGGGGTGGGGGTGTATATGGGGTAGGGGGATGTATATGGGGTGGGGGGATGTATATGGGGTGAGGGGTGTGTCCCGGTTCGGGGGTCCCCCCTGTGACCCCCCAACGCCCCCCAGAGCTGCCAGAGGAGTCAGAGGCACTGTCAAAGACCCCTGACCCCAAATCACCCCCCACGACCGTGCCCGAGACCCCCGAGCTCGGGGACCAGGGGGACGACGCTGACACGGCTGAGGTGAGGGTTTTTTTGGGGGGGGTCAGAGGGGGGTCCCGCTGCTCTGGGAGCCCCCCGTGAACCCCCTCCCCACGTCTGCAGCTGCTGGGGGGGCAGCGGCTGCCCCGGAGCTTCTGGACCTTGGAGTATTACCAGGTGTTCTTCGACGTGGACACGCAGCAGGTACCGGGACGGGAACAGGAACCGGGAACGAGGACTGAGACTGGAAACTGGCACTGGGATGGGAATGGGGACTGGGAACTGGCACCAGGACCGGGAACTGGGCCCTCAACCAGGATCCTCAGCTGGGACCGGTACCGATAACCGGTGCCAGGACCTGTAACCAGGACTGGGACCTGCCCGGGGTCCCCACAGCCGGTCCTGGTGCCGGTCCCGGTGCCATTCCCGGTGCCGGCTGAGGCCGAGCCGCGTCCCCGCAGGTGCTGGAGCGGATCAAGGCCTCGGTGACGCCGATACCGGGCAAGAACTTTGTCCGTCACCGGCTGCGCAACAACCCCGACCTGTACGGTGAGAGCGGCCGGGCCTGGTGCTGATCCTGGGCCTGGGGCTGATCCTGGGCTTGGGGCTGATCCTGGGGCTGGGGCTGATCCTGGGGCTGATCCTGGGGCTCGGGCTGATCCTGGGGCTGCCCCGGGGCTGGGCCTGGTGCTGCCCCTTTGCTGACCCCGGGGCTGCCCCCTGTGTTGCCCCACTGGTGGTCCCGGTGCCAGCAGTGCCGGTGCCACCGCGGTGCCAGCAGTGCCGGTGCCAGCAGTGCCGGTGCCAGCAGTGCCAGCAGTGCCGGTGCCAGCAGTGCCGGTGCCAGCAGCGCGGTGTCCCCGTGCCCAGGCCCGTTCTGGATCTGTGCCACGCTGGCTCTGGCTCTGGCCGTCAGTGGGAACCTCTCCCAGCTCAGCGCCCTGCGGGGCCACCCCGAGCGCCGCTACAGCCCCCACTTCCACCACGGTGAGGGCACGGGGGGGGCTGGGCCTCCAAACTGGGACTGGGAGCGGGGTCTGGACCCCCAAACTGGGACTGGGAGCGGGGTCAGGACCCCCAGACTGGGATTGGGGTCTGAACCCCCAAACTGGGACTGGCTCAGGGATCAGAGTCTGGACCCCCAAATTGACACTGGGATCGGGGCCTGGACTCTCAAACTGGGACTGGGATTGGGGTCCGGACCCCCAAACTGGGACTGGGATCGGGGTCTGGACTCTCAAACTGACACTGGGATCGGGGTCTGGACTCTCAAACTGGGACTGGGATTGGGGTCTGGACTCCCAAACTGGGATTGGGGTCAGGACCCCCAAACTGGTACTGGGATGGGGGTCAGGACCCCCACCCTGCTCCTGCCCATCCCTGCGGCTCAGGGAGGGAACAGGGACCCCCCCCTGACCCCCCGTGTCCCCCCCCAGTGACGGTGGCCGCCACCCTCATCTACTGCCACGCGGGGCTGGTGCCTCTGGCGCTCTGGGGGTTCCTGCGCTGGCGCCGGGGGGGTCCTGGGGCTCGGGGGGCTCCTTCAGCCTCCTGGAGACCCTCTGTGCCTACGGATACTCCCTGTCGGCCTACGTGCCTGCTGCGGTGAGCTGGGGGACCCTGGGGCTGGGGGCCCTGGGGGCTGGGGGCCCTGAGAGGCTGGGGGCCCCGGGGCTGGGGTCCCTGGGGGCTGGGGGCCCTGAGGGGGATCCCCATTGGTTGGGGTTGAGGGGCGGTTCCAGTTTTGGGGTGTTTTCCAGGATTCCCAGGGGGTTTGAGGGGAGGGGGGTCCTTGGAGTCTGGGAGGGTCTCTGGGGTGTTTTGGGGGGGGTGTCACCAGGGGTTTTTGGGGGTGACATTTTGGGTGCCCCCAGGTGCTGTGGGTGGTCCCTGTGCCCTGGCTGCAGTGGGGGGTGCCCAGGGGTTTTTGGGGTGACATTTTGGGTGCCCCCAGGTGCTGTGGGTGGTCCCTGTGCCCTGGCTGCAGTGGGTGTTCGGGGTGACATTTTGGTGTCCCCAGGTGCTGTGGGTGGTCCCTGTGCCCTGGGATTTTTTGGGGTGACATTTTGGGTGTCCCCAGGTGCTGTGGGTGGTCCCTGTGCCCTGGGATTTTTTGGGGTGATATTTTGGGTGTCCCCAGGTGCTGTGGGTGGTCCCTGTGCCCTGGCTGCAGTGGTCCCTGCTGGCCCTGCCCGCCCTGCTCTCGGCCTCGGCGCTGGCCGTCACCTTCTGGCCGCCCCTTCGCGCCGGCGGCCGCGTCTCGGCGGTGGCCGCGGTGGCCACTCTGGTGGCCCTGCACGCCCTGCTGGCCGTGGGCTGCAAGGTAACCCCCCCCCCAACTCCTCACCCCCTCCCGGGGGCTCGGGGGCTGCCCCCACCCCCCCTGACGCCGCTTTCTCCTCCCCCTCCCTTTCCCAGCTCTATTTCTTTCAGGCGCCCACGGCGGGACCGGGGGGGGCCCAGGGAGCTGCCCCCCACCAACGTGTCCCACCCTGCTCGCTGAGGTGGGGGACACACCCTGGGGGCTCCCTCACATTGGGGGTCTCCCTCAGCCACCCAGCTCAAGCTCCGAAATAAACTTGGGGAGCCCCCAGCTCGTGTCCCGGCGCCTTCAGGAGCCCCCAGACCCCCCCAGGGAAGCCCCCAAATTCCCTGGGGGATGAGGGGGGGTCTTTGGGGGATGGGGGCGGTGTGGGGGGTGAAGCCAGAGGGGCAGCAGCGTCGAAACCCTCCCATTTATTCAACTACAGCCGGAAAAATCCCGCACGTCCATCCGCTATTCCTACGGAGAGGGGGGCGGGGGGGCCCCCCCTGCCCGGCCCCCGACTCTGGGGGGGCTCCCACTGCCCCCTCCCCACCAAGGGGGAACCCAGGGGGGCACCGAGAGTGCCAGAAAACCCCCTGGAACCCCCTGGAACCACCTGGAACCGCAGCTTTGGGTTGGGTGGGTGGCTGTTCCCAGTGGGAATTCCCGACATTCCATCCCCCCCCCCCCACCATGGACAGGGAATATCCTGGGATTCGGTGGCACGGTAAAAAAAAACCAAAAAAACCAATAAACACTCCCCCGCCCAAAACAAATAAAAAAAAAACTGAACAAAAAAACCAAACAAAACAAAACAAAACCCAACAAAACCAAACAAAAAAAAATAAAATAAAACCAAATAAAAAGTAATTAAAACCAAACAAAAAAAACACCCCAAAACAAAACAAACATCACCCTACACCCCCCAAAAACCAAACCAATGAACCCAAAATAAAATAAATCAAAACAAATCAAAACCAAAAAAACCCAACCCAGGGAACCCTCCGGGTCCTGCACGGAGCGAGGAGGGTGGGGGATGAGGGGCTCCTCGGGGGTGGGGTAGGTGTCCCCCTCACTCCAGTCCCGGGGAGGAGGGGGGTCCCCACTTTGGTTCTGGTGCCGGGGGCGCCGGGGGCCCCTTAGCTGCCGTAGTGCATCGTGTTGGTGGTGATGGACATGGGGAGGCCATGGAGATGGGGGCCCCCATGGTGAATTGGCTGTTGAGGGGTAGTGGGTGCTGGAGCCGGCGCCGCTCTGGCCACTCGAGGAGCCTGGGGGAAAGGGGGTCAGGGGAGATCAGGAAGGGTCAGGGGAGCTCGAGGGGTCAGGGAGCTCATGGGGGTCAGGAGGCTCAGGGGTCAGGGGAGATGGGGGTCAGGGGAGCTCAGGGGGGTCAGGGAGATGGGGGTCAGGAGAGATGGGGGGTCAGGGGAGATCAGGGGGTCAGGGGAGCTCAGGGGGTCAGGGGAGCTGAAGGGGGTCAAGGGAGCTCAGGGGGGTCAGGGAGCTCAGGGGGTCAGGGGAGCTCAGGGGGGTCAGGGGAGCTCAGGGGGGTCAGGGGAGCTCAGGGGGTCAGGGAGCTCAGGGGAGGGGTCAGGGGGTTTCAGGGGGTGCTCAGAGGGTACCTTGTACGATGCCCGTGCTCATGATGGAGCCCATCCTGGAGTGGGTGTGGTTGACGATGCCGGTGTTGGCTGCGGGGATTGGGGGAGGGTTGGGGTGGGGAGGGGCTCGCTGTGACCCCCCTCCCCAAACACACCGTGTGACCCCCCCTCGACACCCCCCAGGCTCACCTAAAGGGATCAGGTTGTTGTGGCCGACGTTGGAGCCGCCGGCGATGACGCTGCTCAGGTCGTAGGCGGCCGGCATCCCTGCGCCAGGGAGGGCTCAGACCCCCAAAAACGGGGAGGGAGTCCCCCAAAACAGGGGGTGACACCCCCAGAACAGGGCAGGACACTCCCAGAACAGGGGTGTGACACGCCAAAAATGGGACCTAAACCCCCCCAAACAGGGTCTGACCCCCTCAAACAAGACCTGGACCCCCTCAAACTGGGACTGCCCCCCACCAAACTGGGGTCTGACTTCCCAAAACCGGGGCATGACCCCCCGCAGAATGGGGTGTGACACCCCCCTCAAATCAGGCCTGACACCCTCCCCACCAAAAACAGGGTCTGAGCCCCCAAAATGGGGTGTGACCCTCCCTAAAC
The DNA here is from genome assembly GCF_022539395.1 of Myiozetetes cayanensis. Lineage (NCBI taxonomy): Eukaryota > Metazoa > Chordata > Aves > Passeriformes > Tyrannidae > Myiozetetes > Myiozetetes cayanensis. The sequence continues at coordinate 24,380 of NW_026087071.1, forward strand.
GGGGCCTGACTCCCCCCAGGAAAGGGGCCTGAACCCCTGAAAAAGGGACTGACCCCCACCCAAACAGCACCTGACCCCCCAAACAGCACCTGACCCCCAAACAGGACCTGACCCCCCAAAAGGGGTCCTGCCCCCCCCCAAAAGGGGTCCTGCCCCCCTGTACCCACCAGCCACGGCCATGCCCGTGCTCATGTTGTAGGTGCTGCCCGTGTTCCACATGTTCTCCGAGGGGGACGTGTAGTGGGAGCCGGGGGGGGGCGAGGGGTCGTCCCCGTGTACCTGGGGGTTTGGGGGTTTGGGAGGGGCAGTGAGGCCTCGGGGAGGGGGCTGGGGCTCCCCCATCCTCCAGCCCTGCAGCCCCTCCCCCAGCCCTACCTGAAGAAGGGGTTTTCAGGTCGAGGAGGTTGGAGGACTTGGAGCCCGTCTGGTCCACCTGGGCCACGATGCTGATGTCGTAGCTCTGTCTGAAAAGGGGGTAAAACACCTTCTGTGAGCCCCCACACCCCAAAAACACCCCTGGGGTCTGAGCTCTGAGAGACCCCAAAACTGCACTAGGTGGGTTTTTGGGGGTCCGGCCCTGTGGAACAGCAACGGCATCTGGGTCGGGTGTTGTGTCTCCCACACCTCCCAACCCCCCAAGCTATAAATACACCCAAAACTGGGGCAGGGCCCCCTGCCCAAACTGGGGCAGGGCCCCCTCCCTGAGCCACTGACCCCCCCAGCCCCCCCCTCCTCGGAGCTATTCTGGGTGCTTGGGGACTGCGGCGGGGCCCAAACTGGGATGGCAGCTCGGGCAGGGCCGGGGCTTGCAGGGTGGGGACCCCCCCACCATGATTTGGGGACCCTTCCCGTGGTTTGGAGACCCCCCAAGAAGCTTTGGGGACCCCCCCCCCACCTCTTGTTGGCGATGAGGAGACAGGACCCTAAGAGGGTGTCCCTGGTCTTGGTGAGGAGCAGGGACCCCTCCCATGGTTTGGGGACGCCCACCGTGATTTGGAGACCCCTCCCGTGGTTTGGAGACCCCCACCATGATTTGGAGACCCCCCCAGGAGCCTTGGGGACCCTCCCAGGAGCTTTGGGGACCCCCCCTCACCTCTTGTTGGCGATGAGGAGACAGGTCCCTGAGAGGGTGTCCCCGGCCTTGGCGAAGAGCGGGGACTGGAAGAGGCAGCGCACTTGGTACCAGTGGGTCAGCGGCTCCGTGGGGGCCGTGGAGAGCCACACCGTCATTCTGGGGAGGGGAGGGGGGCTCAGGAACAGCCCTGCACACCCCCCACGCCCCCAGCCCCCTGCCCTCGCCCCCGCCCTACATGGAGCCGATGAAGGCCACGTCGAACCAGAAGGCCAAGCCGTGCACGAGCCCCGAGTGCAGCATGTGGAACTTGAAGGGGATTTCTATCCTGGGGGAAGGGGGTGGGTGGAGGAAAAGAGGGGAAGGTGAGACCCTCCCCACCCCGAGGGGCTCAGCCCCCTCCCCCCACCCCACCCCAAGGCCTCGCCCACCTGTGCAGGTCGCCCTCCTTGGCTTCCAAGAAGTTGACGGTGTATTTGACGGATTTGGCCATGAGGATGCGGATGTCGAACGTGTCCTGGGGGTTTTGGGGGGGTTTTAACTCTGGGACCCCTTCCTGGCTCGGCCCAGAGACCCCCAGAAGGCTGTTTTGGGGGGGGGGGGGTCACTCACCACCACGGGCTGCCGGAAATACTCGTCCACGGCGGCCCCGCGGAGCGCGGACAGGTCCACGCCGTGGAAGGACGGCTGGTACCTGTGGGACGGGGGAAATGGGGGAATGGGGTGGGGAAATGGGAACCCCGGGGAAATGGGGCGTGGGGGTGAAATGGGAACCCCGGGGCAGGGGAGGGCTGGGAGGAGGGGGCTGGGGGCTTTGGGGCGGGGGCAGGACCGTGTGCCACCCCCTGGGGAAGGGGACAGGCACGGGGTCAGGAGTGGGGCTCGGGGTGGGGGGGCTGGGTCATCCCACCCCACAGTCCCAGGGCAGGGATGGGGGGTCTGGATCATCCCCCAGGGCACAGTTTGGGGTCAGGGCTGGCCCTGTCCCACCACCCTGGGGGGTACAGTTTGGGGTCAGGACCTGCCCTGTCCCTGGGGGGCAGTTTGGGGTCAGGACCTGCCCTAAGGGGCACAGTTTGGGGTCAGGACTGGCCCTGTCCCCCAACCCCGGGGGGCACAGTTTGGGGTCAGGACCTGCCCTGTCCCTGGGGGCAGTTTGGGGTCAGGACTTGCCCTGTCCTTGGGGGTAGTTTGGGGTCAGGACCAGCCCTGTCCCTGGGGGGCAGTTTGGGGTCAGGACCTGCCCTGTCCCTGGGGGGCAGTTTGGGGTCAGGGCTGGCCCTGGGGGGCAGTTTGGGGTCAGGACCTGCCCTGTCTCTGGGCACAGTTTGGGGTCAGGGCTGGCCCTGTCCCTGGGGGCAGTTTGGGGTCAGGACCGGCCCTAAGGGGCACAGTTTGGGGTCAGGGCTGGCCCTGTCTTTGGGGGGCAGTTTGGGGTCAGGACTTGCCCTGTCCTGGGGCACAGTTTGGGGTCAGGGCTGTCCCTGTCCCTGGGGGCAGTTTGGGGTCAGGGCTGGCCCTGTCCTTGGGGGGCACAGTTTGGGGTCAGGACCTGCCCTGGGGGGCACAGTTTGGGGTCAGGATTATCCCCCGAGGCAGGAGAAGGGACTGGCCCTGTCCCCCCCACCCTGGGGGCAGTTTGGGGTCCCCGCTGCCCTCACCAGAAGTTGGCCTTGGTGAACTGCTCCATGTAGAGCTGCTCGTCCGTGAAGGGCGCCAGGTGAACGTCCCCGATCGTGGGGAACATGTTCCCTGCATTTTAGGGGGGAAAAAGGAGGTAAAAACCCACGGAATTGGAGCGGGGAGGGGCTGGAATCGCCTCCTCCCCCCCCCAAAAAACCAAAAAACCCCAAAAAACGCCCCCCCAAGGACCCACCGCTGGGCTTCAGGTACTTCTTGGCGTGCAGGTAGCTCTCGAGCATGCGCTCGTTGAAGAGCATGTAGCCCATGGGCTCCGAGATGATGATGTCGACCTGCTCGGGCAGCGACACCTCCTCCACCTTGCCCGGGATCACCACGATCCGCTCCGTCAGGTTGTTGCTCTTCACCAGCACCTGGGGGTGGGGGGACACAAAGAGGAGAGGGGGCAGGGTCAGGTTCTGAAATGGGACCCCCCAAAATCGCTCCGTGGGGGAGGAGGGGCCTGGAATTGCTGTAGGGTGGGATGAGGGTGTGAGGGGGGAAGTTTAGGGTGGGTTTGGGGGAGGTGTGAGGGGGGGGGATTGAAAATGGGATGGAAGGAGTGAAATTAAAAAAAAAAAAAAAATTAAAAAAAAAAAGTAAAATTAAAATAAAAGCGAAATAGAAGAGGGAAAGGGGGAAGGGAAAGGGGAGGGGGGAAAGGGGAGGGGAAAAGAGGAAGGGACAGGAAAAAAGAGAAAAAAGAAAGAGGGAAACGAAAAAAGGAAAAGAAAAAGAAATAGGAAAAGGAAATGGGAAAAAAAACCAGGAAAAATAGGAAAAAAATACAGGGAAAAAAAAGGGCAAAAATAAGTAGGAAGAAACAGGAAAAGGAAGCAGGAAAAGGGAAAATAAGAGGAGAAGCAAAAAAGGAAAAATTAAATTCAAAAAATTTTAAAAGAACAGTAAAATAAAAAGCGAAAATAAATTAAAAAAAAAAAAAAAAAAAGGTTTTCCCAGGGTGGTGCCAGGAGGGGGCTTTTCCAGAGGGGGTTTTCCAGGTTGGGGAGGTGTCAGAGGGGCGGGGCAGGGCACGGCGTGGCAGGGTGGGAGCGGCTGGCAGGGCGTGGCAGGGCAGGGCGTGGCAGGGCAGGGCGTGGCAGGGCAGGGCGTGGCAGGGCAGGGCGTGGCAGGGCCAACCTCGGCGTGCTGGGCCATGGTGCTGGCCTCCACCGCGTAGATCTTGCGCGCGCCCGCCTGCGCCGCGAAGAAGGAGAGGATGCCGGAGCCGCAGCCAACGTCCAGCACGATCTGCGGGGAGGGACGGGGGGGAGAGGGCATGGGAACCTCCCCTGGAGCTCTGGGATACGGCCAGAGCCTGGGATTTATATCCCAGGGGACTCCAGAGCCCGGGGTTCATCCCACCCAGGGGACTCCAGAGCCTGGGATTCATCCCATCCACAACTCCTGACCCCGGGGTTCATCCCCCCCGGGGCTCCAAACCCTGGGATTCCTTACCCTGGGATTCCCAACCCTGGGGTTCATCCCACCCAGAAACTCCAGACCCCTGGGATTCCTGACACCAGGGATTCCTTACCCTGGGATTCCCAACCCTGGGGTTCATCCCACTTAGAAACTCCAGACCCCGGGATTCCCGAGCCCAGGGATTCCTTACCCTGGGGTTCATCCCACCCAGAAACTCCAGACCCCCGGGATTCCCGAGCCCAGGGTTCATCCCACTCATCCCGGCCGGATCGCGGGGATTAAACCACGAGCGGCCCCGGCGCCCAAATCCCCTCTGATCCCGCAGATCCCACACATCCTATATTTACCACCCCGATTACGGGATCAGCGGAGCCGCCGTGGGACGCCCGGGGCCCACGTCCCACCCTCCCCAGGTGTGTCCCAGGGTGGGGATGTTAAAAACAACCCAATCCCGACCCCAAAACGGGGCAGGTTGGCCCCAGAAACGAGCCAGGCTTCCCTGGGAGTGGATTCCCTCCTAAATCCAGCCAGATTCCCTCAAACATTCCCTCCTAAATCCAGCCAGATTCCCTCAAACATTCCCTCAAAAACCCAGCCAGATTCCCTCAAACATTCCCTCCAAAATCCAGCCAGATTCCCTCAAACATTCCCTCCTAAATCCAGCCAGATTCCCTCAAACATTCCCTCCAAAATCCAGCCAGATTCCCTCAAACATTCCCTCAAAAACCCAGTCAGATTCCCTCAAAGATTCCCTCCTAAATCCAGCCAGATTCCCTCAAACATTCCCTCAAAAACCCAGCTGGATCCTGCCCAAAAGTCCAGCCAGAGTCCCTTCAAAATCCAGCCAGATTCTGTCAAGGATTCCCTCAAAACCCCAGCCACACCGTGCCCAAAAAAGCAGCCAAATTCCTGCCAAGACCCAGCCAGAATCCTCCCAAAACAGCCAGGACGCCAAATTCCCTCCCCAGACCGAGCCAGGCGTCCCCCAAACGAGGCAGATTCCCCAAAAACAAGCCAGATCCTGCCAAAAAGGAGTCAGATCCCCCTAAACTGAGCCACACCCCCAAAAATAGGCCACACCCCTAAAATGAGCCAGGTTTCACAAAAAAGAGACAGACCCCCCCAAAAAGAGACAGATCCCCCCAAGACAAGCGAGACCCTTCAAAAGGCACCAGATCCCACCAAAAAGAAGCCAGACCTGCCCAAAGTGAGCCAGATCCACTCAAACTGAGCCAGATACCCCCAAAATGAGCCAGATCCACTCAAAATGAGCCACACAGCCTTAAAATGAGCCAGATCCACCCAAAATGAGTGAGACCCTCCAAAAGAAGCCAGATCCACCCAAAATAAGCCACACAGCCTTAAAATGAGCCAGATCCCACCTAAAGGAGGCAAACCCTCCAAAAGGAGCCAGATCCCACCAAAAACGAGACAGAAGAACACGAAATGAGCCAGACCCTCCCAAAACGAGCCAGACCTTCCCAAAACGAGCCAGACCCCCCCAAAACGAGCCAGACCCCCAAAACGAGCCAGACCCCCCCAAAACGAGCCAGACCCCCCCAAAACGAGCCAGACCCCCCAAAGGAGGCAGAAGAAGGGGAAGGCCAGACCTTGTCCTTGAAGTCGCTGTGGTTCTGCAGGATGGCCCTCTGGTAGGTGCCGGTGCGCACGTAGTCCTGCATCATGTTCTGCTGCTGGGACAGGTACCCGTAGAACTGCGGGGCACAGGGACACGGGGGGGTCACGGGGGGGTCCCAGCCGGCCCAGGAACCCCCCCCCCTGGAGCAGGGAACTCCCACCTGGAAGTACTGGACGGCCGAGGACTCCTCGGTGCGCTCGCTGAACACCGAGCGCTCCGTGTTGTGGCCCCGGCAGTTCTTCAGGATGTTGTAGAAGGAGCAGAAATCTGGGGGTGGGAGGGGGTGGGAGGTTAAAGGGGTCCCCGGGAGTCTGGGGGGTCCCGGGAGGGGGTCCCGCACCGTTGGGGGTGCTGAACTGCAGCAGGACGCTGTTGCAGCCCAGGGTGACGATGAAGGACTGTTTGCCCACGCGGCTGCACTCGGTCTCGCGGGACACGGAGCACTTGAACACGCAGACGTCCTCATCTGGGGGAAATGGGGAGGAGGGGGGACAGAGGGGGAATACAGGGGAGTGGGGAGGAAAAGGGGAGGGGAGGACAGAGAGAAAAGTGGGGGTGAGCACCAGGCCAAGCCCCACACTACCCCCACCACCCTAGTGGTCCCTGCTGCCCCCAGCCCAGCAGGAGAAACCACAATTAACCTAATTGACCTCTAATTACTGCTGGGAGCACCCTAAAGCACGGGGAGGATGGGGGCGGGGGAGGAGCCGGGATTCCCATCGGGAATGGGGGGGGACCACGAGGGAAGATGGACCGAGGTCCTGCAGCTGAGCTGGGAATCACCCCGGGATTCAGGAATCACCCCGGGAGACAGGAATCCTCCCGGGAGACAGGGATCATCCCGGGAGACAGGGATCACTCCAGGAGCCATGCCGGGAGCCAGGAATCCTCCCCGGGAGCCAGGAATCCTCCCCGGGAGCCAGGAATCCCCCCGAGGAGCCAAGGATCCCCCCCGGGCGAGCCGGGAACGAGCAGCTCCCGCCGCTCTCACGCCGGGAAAAACCCGAGCCTCTCCCCCTCCCCACAAAAGAAAAACACCCCAAAAAACCGCGTTTTCCCCCCGGGACGCGGCTGCCGGACCCTGTTTCCCCCCCTCCTGTTCCCCGCCGGAGCGGCCACGCGGCACGGGAAGTTGCCGGATGGGATGGGGAGCGATGGAGGAGCGGAGGGGGCTGCGGCCCCACCGGGCACCTGCGCCCGGCCGGGAACGCCGGGAGCGGGAATAATTCCGCCGGGAGCGGGAAGAATTCCGCCGGCAGCGGGAAGAATTCCGCCGGGAGCGGGAATAATTCCGCCGGCAGCGGGAAGAATTCCGCCGGGCCCGGGCTCTTTGTGGCCGAACGGAACGAGGGAAGGGCGCTCCCGGCAGATGTTCCGGCGGCCGGAGCCCCCCGGAGCCCCCCGGGCCGGCACACAAAGGCTCCTCTGGAGAGGCTTCCGGAGGCTCCGGCGTTCCTGGCTCCTCTCTCTGGTATTCCCGGTTCCTCTCCGGTATTCCCGGCTCCTCTCTCCGGTATTCCCGGCTCCTCTCCGGCATTCCCGGTTCCTCTCCGGATTCCCGGCTCCTCTCTCCGGTATTCCCGGTTCCTCTCCGGTATTCCCGGCTCCTCTCTCCGGCATTCCCGTCTCCTCTCTCCGGTATTCCCGGCTCCTCTCCGGTATTCCCGGCTCCTCTCTCCGGTATCCCCGGTCCCTCTCTCCGGTATTCCCGGACGGGCCGGGCCGGGCCGGGATCCGGGACGAGCCGGATCCCGGCGTCCCCCCCACCCCCCCAATCGCTGCCAAATCCGTTAATTATTCCCGCTGGTTAATTAATCCCACGGGGGCGCAGCGTTCGAGGGGAAGGGGGTCGGGGGGTGCTGCGCGTCGCGCCCCCCTCCCCGGCCACGGGAATCCGTCGGGAATCCCGGCTGGACGCGGAGGGTCCCGAGCACAAAGCGCAGAACGCGCCGGGTTTTTGGTGGGGTTTTTTTAGGGTGGGGGTGAGAAAAGACGCCAAAAAGACGCCAGGGAAAAGCAGGATTCTCGCGCGGAGACAAAGAGGGACTCGGCGCCGCCCCCCCCCCCCCTCCCGAGGAATTCGGGGGGCACCCCCGCGACCCCCGGGGGGCCGGGAAGGTCACGGAATTGGGGCCGTTTCGGGCAAAAGCGGGAGGGGGGGGATCAACTTTGCGCAGGGGACGGGGCCTGGCCCGACCCCCACCCCCCCATCCCTGCCCTGAGGGGAACACGGCGGTGCTGGGACCCCCCAAACGTCACAGACACCCCAAAGTGACCCTCCCCGACCCCCTTCTGATCCCCCAACGCCCCCACGGGCCCAGGACCCCATCAGGCTCCCCCAGAGCCCCCAAACACCACAGACACCCCAAAATCCTCCCCAGAGCCTCTCCTCTCCCCCTCAAGCAGGCTCAGGACCCCATCAGGCCCCACCAGAGCCCCCACACCCCCCGGGTCCCCCACTCCATCTCAGCCCAGCCCCCTCCTCTCTCTTGGCCCCACCGGCCCTGGACCCCCAAAATCCCCTCCCGTCCCCGTCCCCCAACTCAGCCCTCCAGGCCCAGCCCCCAAGCCCCTGCACCCCCAAACCCTCCAGAGCCCCCAAGTGTCCCCCCAATCCCAGTCCCCCATCTCCCCTAACCCCTCCATCCCCCTCAGGGCCCTCCCCCAGACCCCACAGACCCCTCAGGATCCCTTCCCACACCACCCCATCCCCAGACCCCTCAGGCTCCCTCCCCCTCCCCAAAGCCCCTCAGGCCCCCTCCCCAAACCACCCCATCCCCCAAAGCCCCTCAGGGCCCTCTCCCATCCCCAGAACCCCTCAGGCCCCCCTCCCCCCCACTCCCCATAAGCCCCTCAGGCCCCCTCCCCACACCACCCCATCCCCCAAAGCCCCTCAGGGCCCTCTCCCATCCTCCTCCATCCCCCAGAGGCCTCCACAGAGGCCCCTCCCTCCCATCTCCCCTCCATCCCCTCCATCCCTCAGAGCCTCTCCCATCCCCCAGAGCCCCTCAGGGCCCTCTCCCATCCCCACAGACACCTCCATCCCTCAGAGCCCTCTCCCATCCCCCAGAGCCCCTCAGGGCCCTTCCCCAGCCCCCCCATGCCCGCAGCCCCCTCCCCGCCGCGCCCCCCGGTCCCGGGCGCACTCACGGCCGTAGAGCGCGATGGCGGCGCTGTCGGGGCCGGTGCGGACCTCGAGGCGCAGCGGCTGCTGCTCCTGGTGCCGCTGGATCTCCCCGTTCGCGTCCCCGACCGTGAGGAGCCGCACGCCGGGGAACACCGACACCGCGGCCATCTTGGACCGCGCCGCGCCCCGCCCACGCGGGGACACGCCCCCCGCGACCGGACACGCCCCCCGACCCCACGCGGGGACACGCCCCCCACGGGACAGGGACACGCCCCCTCCCTCGGCTGGACACGCCCACATCGAACGGGGACACGCCCACACCTAACGGAGACACGCCCCCTCCCTCGGCTGGACACGCCCCCCGCGGCTTCGGGACACGCCCACATTTAACGGGGACACGCCCACACCTAACGGAGACACGCCCCCTCCCTCGGCTGGACACGCCCCCAGCGGCTTCGGGACACGCCCACATTTAACGGGGACACGCCCACACTTAACGGGGACACGCCCACATCTAACGGAGACACGCCCCCCTCTGCCCGCTCCCACGCCGCGATTGGACACGCCCGTTTTGGGGACGCGCCCCCTCCCGAAGTGGGCGGGGACCGCTCAGCAGCGCCGCCCGGCGGGCGCGCGGGGGGACCGGGAGTGGGATACTGGGAACACAACTGGGAACACTGGGAACACTGGGAATGGGATACATGGAAAGGCGAGGCCCCCCACGCGCGGGGGTGGCCGCGATGGTGCCCGGGAAGCCGCGGCCCGGCCGCTCCCGCCTCAGGCGGTTCCGCGGGCAGCCCCGGCCGGCGAAGGGGGCAGAGGGGCCTTCCTTGGCGACGTCGCGCAGCGATGGCGGCGCCCGCGCCGGTGCCGGGGGTGGGACCCGAATTGTCCCCAAATCCCCCCCCCAGTCCCGAACTGTCCCCAAACCCCCCTCCAGTCCCGAATTGTCCCCAATTCCCCCCAGTCCCGAACTGTCCCCAAGTCCCCCATTCCCGGGATTCTGCGGGGTCCGACTCACAGGGCCGGCGGGACAAAGCCCCCCGAATTGGCGCCCTCGCACCACGTGGGCAGGGGAGATTTTGTGGGGAACCCCCCAATTGAGATTGGGGTGAAACCCCCCGGGATTGGGGTGGAGCCCCCCGGGTTTGGGGTGAAACTCCCGGGATCGGGGTTTAAAACCCGTCGGGGTTGGAGTAAAACCCCCCCCCCTCCCCAGGATTGGGATGAAACCCCCCCAAAAAATTGGGGTCAAACCCCCGGCCCCCCCAAAGTCCCCCTCATTTCCCCTCTAAACCCCAAGTCTGATTTTATTAAATTTTTTAATTTTTATCCCTTTATTTTGACCTTTTTTTTGACCTTTTTTTTGTTTTTTTAGTTCATTAATGGGGTGCGGAGCGGAGGCACTTGGGAGGCGGTGCCGGGACCCCGGGAAGGAGGGGAGGTTGGGAGGGGGGTCAGAGCAGCCTCCCAACCCCCAAACCGCCCCCTCCCCCGCCCCCGGCTCGTTAATGGATTAATTGGCCCCCCCGAGCCGGGGGGTCGTTAAGGCAAAAATCCACATTATTGCTGGGCCGGGAAGGGGCTTTTTTTCTTCTTTTTTTTTGCCTTTTTTCTTGGTTTTTGTCCTTTTTTTTTTTTTTTTTATACAATTAATACAAGTCTGTAAAAATATTTACAACCTCGGCGCGGGGAGGGAGGGGGAAGGAGGAGGGGAAAAAGGGAGGGGGAGACGCTGCCAGAGCAAACCCCCTGGCTCCAGGAATCCCCCAAAGGACATGGATCCCCTCCTCGGGATAACGGAGCTTCCTCCCCTCCCCCTCCTCCTCCTCCTCCTCCCCCATCCCGGGGGTTATTCCAGGGGAGGAAATTCCTGAGGCTCACCCAGGAATTGGGTTTGTTTTTTTTTTAGTGAATCCCTCTCGGAATTCCAGGTTTTTTTCCCCCTCCTCCCCCAACTAACAATTTTCCTCCAAAACTCTAAAAAACCCGGGGGGGGAAAACCCCCAAATCCCGGCGGTTTGCAGGGAATATATTAATACAAAAACTCTGGGCAGGAGGAGGAGGAAAAGGAGGAGGAAAGGAGGAGGGAAGAAGGCAGAGAGAGAGGGGCGGGAACGGGACCGTCCCCCCCTTCCCCCCAACCCCTCCCTTGGGCCGTCCCGGCATTCCCGGGGCAGGAACGCCGGGAATTCTGACAAAGTGCAATATCCCCCTCTCCCCCAACCCCCTCCCCAAATCCGGGATTGTCCCGGATCGTTTCACGTCTGGGGGGTGGAGTGGGGGCTCTGACCACCCCCTTATCCCGGAGCGCTCCGGGACACTCCGGGATCAGCTGCGGGGACCAGCCCTGGAGCTGCCGGGACCAGGATCGGACCGGATCGGATCGATCGGATCGACCGGATCAGGATCGATCGGACCGACCGGGACCGGATCGATCGGACGGGCTGGTGCCGAGCTGGGAGGGGTTTGGGGTGGGGAGGGCTCGGTGGGTTTGTTCCCCGTGCCCCCAGCCCGGGGATGGGGAGGGGGGTCAGGGCAGGCAGGGCAGATCCCGCGGCTCCGGAGACCCCCAGGCCCGGGGGGTCAGGTCAGGTCAGGTCGGACCCCCAGCCCGGGGGTCGCGGGTCCCCAGCTCAGGGTTGCTGGGTTGCCCCAGCCCAGGGGGTCAGGTCAGGTCGGACCCCCAGCCCAGGGGGGTCGCTGGGAGTCCCGTGTCCCCAGCCTGGGGGTCGCTGGGGTGTCCCCCAGCCCAGGGGGTCAGGTCAGGCCGGAGCCCCCAGCCTGGGGGGGTTAATCCAGCAGGGAGGGCTCGGCCGGGCGGATGATGGTGGGGCGGTTCAGGGCGGCCGGGGGTCTCCTGCATAGGGAGGGGAGGGTGCTGAGAGCCTGTGGGACCCCCAAACCATCCCTGAGACCCCCCAAACCATCCCTGAGATCCCCCAAACCATCCCAGGGACCCCCCAAACCATCCCAGGGATCCCAAAGCATCCCAGGGACCCCAAACCATCCCAGGGATCCCAGATCATCCCAGTGGGACCCCAGACAATCCCAGGAGGACCCCAATGACCTCAACAGGACCCCAGACAATCCCAATGGCAACCTGGATGATCCCAATGGGACCCCAGCCCATCCCAGTGGAACCCCCTGGCCTATCCCAGCAGGACCCTGGATAAACCCAGCAGGATCCCAGATGATCCCAGCCAATGCCAGCCCATCCCAGCAAGATCCCAGTCCATCCCAGCGGGACCCTGGATAATCCCAGCCCATCCCAGCCCCTCCAGCCCATCCCAGCAGGACCCCAGCCCATCCCAGCAGGATCCTGGACTATCCCAGCACAATCTCAGCCCATCCCAGCCCCTCCCAGCAGGATCCCAGCCCCTCCCAGCAGGATCCCAGCCCCTCCCAGCAGGACCCTGGATAATCCCATGCCCCCCCTGCCCCGCTGAGGCTCACCTGGGCACGCCGGGGGGGATGCCGGGGGGGATGCGTGCGGGTCCATCCATCCCATCCCATCCCATCCATCCCATCCCATCCCATCCCATCCCATCCCATCCCATCCCATGCCCCATTGAGGCTCACCTGGGCACGCCGGGGGGGATGCCGGGGGGGATGCGTGCGGGTCCATCCCATCCCATCCCATCCCATCCCATCCCATCCCATCCCATCCCATCCCATCCATCCCATCCCATCCCATCCCATCCCATGCCCATTGAGGCTCACCTGGGCACGCCGGGGGATGCCGAGAGGATGCGTGTCGATCCATCCCAGCAGCATCCCATCCCATCCCATCCCATCCCATCCCAGCCCAGCCCAGCCCATCCCATCCCATCCCATGCCCCCATGCCCCACTGAGGCTCACCTGGGCACGCCGAGGGGATGCCGGAGGATGCGTGCGGGCCGCGAGGGATCTGGGGGCGCCGAGAAGGGTCGCTGCCGGCGGGGGAAGACGCTCTGGGGGCCGAGGCGGGACGGGATGGGGGCGGCGGGGAGGCCCCCAGGCAGGGGCAGCAGCGGAGGCGGCCCTGGGGTCGGGCCCCGCACCGAGGGCGGGCGGCCGGGGGCCCAGGGCCGAGGGCGGGCGGCGCTGGGGGCTGCGAGAGAGAGGGGGTCAGAGATGTGGGGGAACACACAGATCCAGCACATGGGAATGCCCCAAATCCCTCTGCGATTGTCCCTGGGAGTGCTCCAATCCCCTGGGAACGCCCAACTTCTGGGACTCCCAATCCGCCTGGGAATACCCCAATCCCCTGGGAATGCCCCTAGAATGCCCCAATCCCCGGAACATCCCTGGGAACGCCCCAGTCCGCCTGGGAGCACCCCAGTCCCCTGGCAACACCCCAATCCCTCTGGAACCACCCTGAATCCCTCTGGAACCACCCTGAATCCCCTTGGGAACACCCCAATCCCCCTGGCAACACCCCAAATCCCTCTGGGAATGCCCCCAGCCCCTCTCCTCCCCAGGGTCCCAGTTCTGTGGGTGACGGAGCCCCCATCCCCAGGACATTCCCCATCCCCAGGACATTTCCCACCCCCAGGACCTTCCCCTCCCCAGGGCACTCCCCATCCCCAGGACATTCCCCTCCCCAGGACATTCCCTCTCCCCAGGACATTTCCCACCCCCAGGACATCCCCTCTCCCCAGGACCTTCCCCCTTCCCAGGATATTCCCCAGGACACTTCCCAGGACATTCCCCATCCCCAAGACATTTCCCAAGACATTCCCCCTCCCCAGGACATTCCCCCTCCCCAGGACTTTCCCCCTCCCCAGGACGCTCCCCCTGCCCGTGCCCACCTGTGGGCGGGGCCGGGCTGCAGCCAGGTGTCGTCCACGGGGGGTGGCACAGGTGTGGACACGGTGCTGGTGCTGATGTCGCCGATGATGCCCAGCGCCTCCTTGAGCGCGTGGTACATGCGCAGCATCTCGTCCCGGCGCTGCGCCTGCTCCGCCGACTCCTCCATCAGGCTGCCCTGGTCAGCCGACGAGTACAGGTAGGCCAGCAGCTCCGAGTGGATGAAATCCTTGGTCTGGGGGCACAGGGGGGCAAGGGGGTGAAATCCTTGGTGTGAGGGGACAAGGGGTTTGGGGGTGAAATCCTTGGTGTGGGAACAGCAGCTCCGAGTGGATGAAATCCTTGGTCTGGGGGCACAGGGGGGCAAGGGGGTGAAATCCTTGGACTGGGAAGAGAAGGGGTTTGGGGGTGACATCCTTGGTGTGGGGGCACAGGGGGGGCAAGGGGTAAAATCCTTGGTGTGGGAGCACAGGGGGCAAGGGGTGAAATCCTTGGTGTGGGGGGACAAGGGGGGCAAGGGGGTGAAATCCTTGGTGTGGGAAGAGCAGGGAGTTGGGGATGAAATCCTTGGTGTGGGAACAGCAGGGCTTTGGGGGTGAAATCCTTGGTGTGGGAAGAGCAGGGGTTTGGGGATCAAATCCTTGGTGTGGGAAGAGAAGGGAGTTGGGGATGAAATCCTTGGACTGGGAAGAGAAGGGAGTTGGGGATGAACCCCTTGGACTGGGAAAAGCAGGGAAAAGCTTCTCCTTCCAGGGAATTGCAGGGAGTCGGAAGGTCCCCCTGGAGCCTCCTTTTTCCAGGCTGAGCCCCCCTCCCCCAGCTCCCTCAGCTGCTCCCACAAGTTCTCCAGCCCCTTCTCCCGTTCTCCAGCCCCTTCTCCCGTTCTCCAGCCCCTTCTCCCATTCTCCATCCCCTTCTCCCGTTCTCCAGCCCCTTCTCCCATTCTCAGCCCCTTCTCCAGCCCCTTCTCCTGTTCTCCAGCCCCTTCTCCCGTTCTCCATCCCCTTCTCCCCTTCTCCAGCCCCTTCTCCCGTTCTCCAGCCCCTTCTCCCGTTCTCCAGCCCCTTCTCCCATTCTCCATCCCCTCCTCCCGTTCTCCAGTCCCTTCCCCCCGTTCCCCACCCGCTCACATTGTTGATCATGAGGTGCATGATGGTCTTTGGCATGAGGTCCCGGATGGATTTGTTGATGATCCCCACGTAGGAGTCCACGAGGTTCCGGATGGTCTCCACCTGCCGCTCCAGCTGGGGGTCCATGGAGAAGGTGTTTTCCTGCGCCCCGTCCTCGCTCTCTGTCTGCTCAGGGAAGGGGGAAAACAGGGTAGGAGTCACCTCTGGGATAGGGAGGAGCTGGGAAGAGACCCCCCTGCTCCCCCCCATGGGCCTGGTCCTGCTCCTCCTCCTCCAGGTGCTTCCCAGTGGGTCCCAGGAGCTTTCCAGGAGCTTCCCAGGGGGTCCCAGGAGCTTCCCAGGAGCTTCCCAGGGTGTCCCAGGAGCTTCCCAGGGTGTCCCAGGAGCTTTCCAGGGGGTCCCAGGAGCTTCCCAGGGGGTCCCAGGAGCTTTCCAGGGGGTCCCAGGAGCTTTCCAAGGGGTCCCAGGAGCGCTCCCGGTCCCTCCAGCCACCTCTGCCGGGGGCAGCCCCCGTTCCCGAGGGGTCAGGGCATTTTGGGGAGGGGCTTTACTTGGTCTTTCTCAGGATAAACCCCCGCCCGCAGGAAGGAGGCTTTCCAGCTGTCCACGTCCTCCTGGGAGTCGCAGGCCAGCTCGATCTGCCGCAGATCCTTGTACACGTTCCTGGGGGACGGAGCAGGGCCTGGGGTCGGGGCAGCTCCTGAGCCCCAGATCCCAGTGGGATCCCAGCATAAATTCCCTTCCTCCAGACAATTCCCCCCAGCCCCAAGAGGATCCCGGATGCTGCAGCCTGGGGAAAGGAACGCCCATGGAAGGCGTCCCCCCCTGCCCCCACGATCCCGGGATTCCAGGGGGTGGCTCTCCCCACCTCTGCTCCGTGTTGAAGATGGCAAAGACGTGTTTGGTGGACATGAATCCCTTCTCCACATCCCTGATCTTCAGGTTATCCAGGGGCAGCATGTACTTCTTCTCCTTCTCCTGGAAAAGCGGGAAGGAGGGGGGAAGGAGGAGAGGGAAGGAGGGATGAGCCTGGTGGCGCTTCCTGAACGCCCAAGGGGCACCCGGAGTGGGAATAAATCCCCCCCCTCCAGCCCTGGGAAGCTCCAGAACAGATCCCAGGTCTGGAACAGATCCCAAGCTCCAGAACAGATCCCAGGTCTGGGAACAGATCCCAGGTCCAGAACAGATCCCAGGTCTGGAACAGATCCCAAGCTCCAGAACATATCCCAAGGTCCAGAACAGATCCCAAGCTCCCACCAGAGCTTGGCTCCCCAGGAGATGCTTCCCTGGCTCATCCCTGGCTCATCCCGTGGCCAACTCCAGCCCGGGCTGGGGGTTGGGAATCTGCTCCGGAGGGACCGCGGATCCCTCCGGGTGCCGCTCTGCCTTTCCCAAGGATGCCGAGGAAACCCCCCCATGGAGTTTTGGGATTTGAGGTCCGTGGGCAGCCCCGGGATGGAGTCAGAGCCCACCCTGCTCCCTCCAGGAGCCGATTCCGGCCGCCCTTTTCCCGCCCGGCCGCGCCGCCACATCTGGAACCGTTTAAGAGCTCCAGCCCCGCTCCGGCTCCAGATGGTCCCAAAAAGTGACGTTGGCCTTTGTGGAGAGGCCACGAACCCGGCGCCGGCCCCCCCATCCCCTTCCCCTCCCTCCTTCCCTCCCCCACCCCTTCCCCGATTTCCTGAAAACCCACAGCGCTTTTCCAGGCGGGGAATTCGGGGCCGAGGGCTCTGCCACGTCAGGGCGAGACAAAGCCGCGCTTCCTCTCGCCCGCCGGGACCCCCAGAGCCCCCCCAGAGCCCCCAAAATAAACCCCCTACCACCACCATGAGGAGGAAAAGCTCAGGAAGGAAGGAAGGAAGGAAGGAGGAGGATCCATCAGGAGGATCCCGCGGGAAGCAGAGCCGGGCCGGCGTTCCCAGTGTTCAGACTACCTGTTCAGGTGGGCTGCTGTTGTACAGTAGTCTGCACATTGGTTACGCCCGCCCGGGCCGGCTCCGGCGCCGCCGCAGGTAAGGGGGGCCCGGGGGGGCCGGGATTGCCCCTTCCTGGGGATCCCACGCGTTCCAGGGGCAGCATTCCCGGGGGGGGGGGCAGGGAGGGGAGGGGGGATCGTGCCCTGCTGGTGTCCCCCACCCTGAATCCCACGGGAGCTCCTGGAGAGGGGTGGTTTTTGGGGCTGGGGGTGGAGGAGGGGAGGAGGAGGAGGGTGAGGAGGAGGAGGAGGAGGAGGAGGAGGACAGAGCCTCATTCATCCCACGGCTCAATCCCATTCCAGGGGCCCCTGAGGCCCGGCGAGGAAACCGGGATCGCTCCGGGTGGGATCAGCCCGGCGTGTTCCTGCTCTTTTAGGGGATTCAGGAAGGGAGGGGGAAGGGGGCAGGAGGGGCTCCATCAGCCCTGGAAGAGATTGTGGGGGAGTGGGGAGGAACAAAGGAAAAGCGGGATCTGGTCCCAGGAAATAAACGCTGTGTCCGTGTCTGCTTGTGCCGACCCCGTGCTGGGCCCTTCCCCGCCCCCATTCCCACCCCCTGTGTCCCCCAAAATCCTGGGAAGGGCCCCCTTCCTCCACACACACACACACAGAGAGCCTCTGGCTGCTGGGCCGGTGACGTCAGGGGAGGAGCGGGATCAGGATCAGGATCGGGATCAGGGGGGTGGAAAAGCTGGAAAACCCGAAACCTCCACGGGCAGGAACTGCCTGAGCTGCCCTGGCCCCCCTTCCCGGGGGAAAGCCCAGAGGAATCACTTTGGAAAGGGGGATTTGGGGGGTCTGGGGGAGCCACCAACACCCTGGAACCCTGGGAGCAGCGGGATGGGGTGAAATTCCCACCCGGAACGACGAGATGGATCAATGAGGAGCTGCCCCTTCCCAGACAACCCAGCAGGGGAAAAGGGGGGACCTGCGGCCTCCAGCACCCCAAAATCCCAGGGATGGGGGGAATCCAGGCCTTTCCACCCTCATGGAGCGGGGGTAGGACTCGATCCCAGCTCCCACCTCCCTCCAGCCCCAGCATTCCCGGCTGGAATGTGATCCTGGGGGTGCCAGACCGGCACAGCCCCCCCCCAGAACCCCCTTTTCCTTCCTCTGGTTCTCCCTGAGCCGCTTTCCCTCCTCCCTCCTTCGACTGGGAAGTGGCCCCTGAGCTGGGTCAGGGGGCTGGGAGAGGGGTGGGACACAAGGAAAACCCCCCCAAACTCATCCATGAGCCCCCGGAACGCGCCGGTGCCTCCGGATTTATCCGTGTTTATACAATCCTGAGGGCTGGCGGGGAGAGTTTGGAGACAGGGGAGAATTTGGGGGTCTGGATGAGCCCCCCACACCCGGACTCGGTGCTTGCAATTACTCCTGGGCCGCCAATCACCATCCCCACCCCTAGGATCTTCCCACTGGAGCACCGGGAATGCTGTTTCTCCCCCACCCCCATCCTGTTTTCCCCCCCAAATCCCATTTTTCTCCCCCCAAATCCCGTTTTTCTCCCCCCAAATCCCATTTCCCCCCCCCAAATCCCGTTTTTTCCCCCCTCCTACCTCCTCATCCTTGTACCAGGAGAGCGACTCCGCCGTGAGCACGAACCAGTACTCCTTGGAGCCGCCCTTCATGATGCTGATGTTGTTGATGGTCAGCCAGCCCCTGCGGATCACCTGGAGCAGGGGCAGGAGCCGGGCAGGAAGGAGGAGGGAGGGAGGAAGGAGATGTTACAGAGGGGCAGATTCCAGAGGGACAACCCCAGGGGAGCAGAGCAGGAGGTGACCCCGAAGCCCACCAAGCCCCCATCCCACAGGGAAGCTGGCAGGGGGTGTTGGGGGGGACACACCTGGAGATCCCAAGCCCCCATCCCACAGGGAAGCTGGCAGGGGGTGTTGGGGGGGACACACCTGGAGATCCCAAGCCCCCATCCCACAGGGAAGCTGGCAGGGGGTGTGCTGGGGGGGGACACCTGGAGATTCCCAAGCTCCCAAAGCCGGGTGGGAAAAGCTGCCCAGGCCAGCGGGATCTTCCCATGGCTCTGGGAGATCCGAACCCCAATCCCTGTGCCTCAGCTGGGATGGGCTGGAAGGGAAAGCTCCAGCACCCCATGGCCCCAGGGAGAGATCCTACAACCCCCTGGATGGATCCTACAACCCCCTGGATGGATCCTACAACCCTATGGATCCATCCCACAGCCCTGGATGGATCCTACAACCCCTATGGATCCATCACAACCCCCTGGATGGATCCTACAACCCTATGGATCCATCCCACAGCCCCTGGATGGATCCTACAACCCTATGGATCCATCCCACAGCCCCTGGATGGATCCTACAACCCTATGGATCCATCCCACAACCCCCTGGATGGATCCTACAACCCCATGGATGGATCCCACAACCCCATGGATGGATCCCACAACCCCATGGATGGATCCTACAACCCCCTGGCTGGATCCTACAACCCCCTGGATGGATCCTACAGCCCCCTGGATGGATCCTACAACCCCCTGGATGGATCCCACAACCCTATGGATCCATCCCACACCCCCTGGATGGATCCTACAACCCCCTGGATGGATCCCACAACCCTATGGATCCTACAACCCCATGGATGGATCCTACAACCCCCTGGATGGATCCCACAACCCTATGGATCCATCCCACACCCCCTGGATGGATCCTACAACCCCCTGGATGGATCCCACAACCCCCTGGATGGATCCTACAACCCTATGGATCCATCCCACACCCCCTGGATGGATCCTACAACCCCATGGATGGATCCCACAACCCTATGGATCCATCCCACAGCCCATGGAAGGACCCCACAGCCCCACAGATGGATCCCTGTCCCAGGGAACACCCAAACAGCCCAGCCAAGCAGGATCCCACCAGGAAGTCTCTTCCAGGACCCAGCAGGACAGGAGGGGACCCACCAGGGAATCCCTCTCCCAGCTCTTCCCATCCCAGCCCCTCCCCTGCCGGGGTTATCCCCTCTCCCAGCTCTTCCCCATCCCAGCCCCTCTCCTGCCGGGGTTATTCCCTCTCCCAGCTCTTCCCATCCCAGCCCCTCCTCTGCCGGAGTTATTCCCTCTCCCAGCTCTTCCCATCCCAGCCCCTCCCCTGCCGGGGTTATCCCCTCTCCCAGCTCTTCCCCATCCCAACCCCTCCCCTGCCGGGGCTATCCCAGCACACGGGTTAGTGCCAGACGGACAGGGGGTCAGTGGGAAGCGCGGCCGGAGCGGGATGGACCCTCGGGATTGGGATGGGTTAGGCACGGGGTCTGCCGTGGCTCCTCCGGGGACCCCGGGATGGATCCCCCACCCCCCAGAGCCGAGGGGTTCCCACACCCCCCCCAACCAGGAGGGGTTTGGGGGGGATAAGTGTTGGGGGGGTCACTCTGGTTTTCCCAAGGAAGAAGCCACGACAGATTCCCGGGGTTAGGAAGAGGCGAAGCTCGGAGCGTTCCGGGACAGGGGAAGGGCAGAGCCCTGGAATTCCGGGCGGCACGGGAGGGATTTCACCTGCGGGGGCCTCTGAGACTCCCCTGGATTCCCTCAGGAGCCACCCTGGATGTCTGATGGGTGCTGGTTTTAAAGGAACGGAGCCAGGAAGGGGGGATGGAGGAGTTGGAAATGGCAGAGGGAAAAGGGATCGGAGCAGAGCGAGGCCAGGGGGGAATCCGGGAGGTCCGGGGGGGGTTTGGGGGGATTATCAGGAAAAAGGGGAAGGGGAGGTGCTGGGAGAGCTTGCAGGGAATTCCAGGGAAAAGGGGGAGGGTCGGTGCAGCCCAGCAGGAGCCGGAACCCTCGGGAAGAGCCGAGGAGGAGCAGCAGGAGGAGGAAGGAGGGGGAGAAAAGAGTTCCTTTAAAACCGGCTGGGTTTGGTGAGGAACCGGAGGGTTCCGGGGCTCCCGGAGCTCCCAGCCCGAATTCCCGGCTCTCCCCTTCCCGGCACCATCAGAACCCGGTGGGATGGGGTGGGGGGGATTCCCTGGGTTTTCCAGAAACCCCTGGATGGCGCAGCGGGAGAACGGAAGCGTCTGGAGTCGGGAAAAGGCGATGCCGGGACAGGAATTCCCGGAGCGGGAAGAGCGGGACACGGTGGGGGGGTTTCCCCGGGCACCGCCGGGAATTCCGGCGGCCTCGTCAAATCTGTCTTTTGGGGGAAAAAAAGGAGCCTCCAGGGCAGCTGGAATGGGAAATTCCCTGGCCAGTGCCAGGGAGCTTCACCTGCCTCTGGCTCCCGCTTCGTCCGGCGGCAGGAGCCACGCGGTCATCCCGCTTTTCTTCCCCCGGGGAGACACCCACCCCGAGGCTGTGAATCCCAAAAACTGGGGGCAGTTCCTGAGGGGCAATTCCCTCTCAGACACTTCCGTTTTCCCGGAGCAGCGGGATTGGGATCCCCCCCCACCCCCACCCCCCGCCCCGAGGGGATCCCTGGATCCCGGACAGGGAATTGCATCCCAGGAGTGAGCACGCTGAGGAACGACCTCAAGCTGGGAGCCAAGGAATTCTGGGAAGGTCAGGACTCCGCCTCAAATCCCAAGAAAAATGGGAATTTGGGGACAGAAAGCACTTCCAGCCCTCCCTCTCCATGCATTCCCAAAGGAACTCCCTCCACAAGGGAATCCCATCCCACCACAGCAGCAGCTCTGGGCCAAATCAGGAACATTTCGGCTTCCCAGGGGCCAGGAAAAGCCGGTGGGAGCGGAATCCCAGGATCCAGCTCTCTCTGTCCCAGGTCCGGGGATCGCCCCCCAAGCCCATTTTTGTTTTTCCAGCTGTGGGGAAGAGCCAGGAGCGGGCAGGGATCCCCCTGGGAATGCCACCCTCCTCCTCCCGCCAGCCCAGCGTGCTCCCTCCTGGGCAGGGGGGTCGGGAATTGCTGTTCCCGGCTCTGTCCCGCTCCACGGTACTTACCAGGATCTCCCCCTTGGGGTGTGCAGGGTTAAGGGGGTTGGGGGAAGGGGGGGAGAGGGAAAGATGGGGGAAAAAAGAAATGTAGGATGAGGAGAGACAGGAGAGGGAAGGGAGAGAGCGGGAAGCACAAGAAGGGGAAGGGGGAAAAGCGGAAAAACAGCAGAAGAAAACCCGTTACATGCTATTAATGGTCATTCCCAGCGTTAAATCCCTCGGAGCGGCTTTCCGGAGGGACACAGGGCCTGGAGGCCACGGGAGGGGCAAGGGACACCCCCACCCCACCCCACCCCAACACCCCCTTGGAAGCACTGGGGGGGACACGGATTCCAGAGTCCTCCTGGAGCCCAATCCCTGAGCCAGGATGGGGCAGGAGAGACACAACTTCCAGGACATCCCGGTGTGCTCCCAGTCCCCAGTCCCTGAGCCAGGATGGGATGGGGAGGGGACACGGATTCCAGGACATCCCAGTGTCCTCCCCCACCCCCAGGGCTGGGCTGGGTCCCCCCCAGCAGCTCCTCCCGCCCGGTTTGTCCCAGATCCCGCTGATCCGAGCCGGGAATGCTGCTCCCACTCTGCCCCAGAGCTCCGGCCTTCCCGCCTCCATCCCTGGCCCTAAATCCACACAGTTATGGATCAATGGACTGGGATCCTGGATAAGGATCGACTGGGATCCCGGTTAGGGATTGACTGGGATCCCGGTCAGGGCTCGCTGCCGCAGGGGGATATCCTGGAGGAGCAGGAGGAGGAGCAGGAGGAGGAGGAAGGGCGGGAGCCTCCGGCTGTACCTGGTTGGGGATCGCCCTCTTCTTGTTGGTCTGCGTGTTCCTCTGCTGAGCGCTGCAAAAGGGGGAGGGGGGAAAAAAAAAAGAGGGAATTTTTTGAGGCCGAGGGAAGGGAGAGAGCCGAGCGAGGGCCACCACACGATTCCCGCCCGGAACGCCGCGAGGATGAGCTGCTCCAAAGGGGGAAGCCCGTCAGGTGGGATTCCAGAGCCCCTTCCCGAGGTTTGCCCAGGACCGGGTGCAGAGGTAGGAGGAGGAGAGAGGGGGGGAGGACGCGGACACCGGGATCTCCTTCCTCATGGAACCCAGGAATTCCAGGGAGGGGAGGAACTCGCAGGAGAGGAAAACACCAAGTGCAGCAGATTCCGCTGGCGGATTCCCAAGGGAATCGTGGCGGGCCCCGGGACCACCGAGAACCAGGAGGCCTCGCTCCCGAAAACACCTAAATCCCTCGGGATCGGGAGTGGGATCGGGAGTGAGCGTTACCTGCAGCGGAGGGAAAGCTACCTGTCTCTCCTGAGCACCGGGGGGACGGGGCGAGCGGGGCGGAACCGTTAGTCAGGAGCGGGAACAAAATCCAGGAACACCGTTAGAATCCCCAGTCCCGCCGGGAGCAGCGGTTCCCGAGCTCCCGCCCCTGGGAATTGGGGTGGGGGGATCTCATCCCTGACCTGCAGGGATTCCAGGGGTGATGGAGGATAGGGGGGGTGGTTTGGGGAACTGCTCTCTGCCTGCCCTGATCCCGACATTCCTCCCGAATCCCTGGGCACGGGAACGCTGGCTGTGGAGGGGGATGCTCTCCAAGGGCTCGAGGAGAAGCTCCAGGCTCCCAAAATCCAAGGTTGGGAAGTGGTGGGAGGAGAAGCTCCGGGCTCCCAGTTCCGAGAGCTGGACCGGGAGGGGAAGTTCCCTGGCTCCCAGATCCAAGGAGGAAACTGCCCAGCTCCCAATCCCAAAGCTGACTGGGAGGAGAAGCTCCCCAGTTCCCAGATCCAAAGGGGAAGCTCCTGAATCCAAAGGGGAAGCTCCCCAGCTCCCAGATCCAAAGGGGAAGCTCCTGAGCTCCCAGATCCAAAGGGGAAGCTCCCTAGGTCCCAAATCCAAAGGGAAGCTCCTGAGCCCAAAGGGGAAGCTCCCCAGCCCCCAAATCCCAAAGGAAAGCTCCCCAGCCCCCAAATCCAGGCGGGAAGCTGCCCAGCCCCCAGATCCAAGCAGGAATCTCCCCAGCCTCCAAATCCAGGGGGGAAGCTCCTGAGCCCAAAGGGGAAGCTCCCCAGCCCCCAAATCCAGGTGGGAATCTCCCCATCCCCCGGATCCAGGCAGGAATCTCCCCATCCCCCGGATCCAGGCAGGAATCTCCCCATCCCCCGGATCCAGGCAGGAATCTCCCCCCGGGGGCTGCGGGAAGGGGGTCCTGCCGCCGGTACCCACCCGGTCGCCACGTGCTGCTCAGTGAAACAGCTGGGGCGGGACAGGATCGGAGGAGTCCGGAGAGACAGGGAGAGGTGACGGATCCCAGGGAAAGCAGCAGAGAGCAGGAGAGAGGAGGAGGGAACCCCACCAGAGGCGGAAAGGCAGAGACGGGAGAGAAAGAAAAGAGAGAAAAAAAAACCAAAACAAAAAAGAGGGAAAAAGAGAAAAGAGCAGGAAGAGTGTGGGGGATTTTAAGGAGCGGGAGGGGGCTCCGGGTCAGAGCTCTGGGGGTTCCGGAAGGTTCCCGGCAGGTGGGAGGCCGGAAAACAGTGGCTTTCCTCTGGGACACGGGACAGGGAGCAGTGCCTGCTCTGTTCCAGCTCCAGGGGACGGGATGAGGGCCATTCCAACAGCCTGAACCGCGGGATTTCATCCCAGGTCCTGTGCCTGGGGCTGGACGGTCCCGTCCCGGCTCTTCCCGGCCCTCAGAGCTCCCCAATCCCGAGGGAACCGCCTGCCAAAGGGGCTGGGGGGGGTTTGGTGGGAGAGGACGGGCGGGAGAGACTCCAACCTTCCCATCGCTGATCCCAGGATAAACACAACCCCCTCCCCAGGCTGGGATGGGAGCACAAACCTCGCTGATGGAGAATTTGGGATTCATCCCCCCCCATCCCCCCGGAAAAAAGGACTCACTTGGCAAATCCGATGAAATCCTCGTGGTTGGTGTTGATGTAGGAGAGCTCGATGTCGATCAGCAGCAGGATCTGGAGGGATCAGGGAGGGTGGGAATTCCCACAGAGCACCAGGGAATGCGCGGGGGGGGTCGGGATGGGGCGGGAGGGCCCGGGATGGGATGGGATGGGGTGGGATTGATGGGATGGGATGGGTGGGGTGGGATTGATGGGATGGGATGGGATGGGATGGGATGGGATGGGATGGGATGGGATGGGATGGGATGGGATGGGATGGGGTGGGATGGGGTGGGATGGGATGGGATGGGGTGGGATGAGATGGGATGGGATGAGATGGGATGGGATGGGATGGGATGAGATGGGATGGGATGGGATGGGATGGGGTGGGATGGGATGGGATGGGATGGATGGATGGGATGGGGTGGGATGGGATGGAATGGGATGGATGGATGGGATGGGATGGGGTGGGACTGATGGGATGGGATGGATGGGAGTGGGAGGGGATGGGATGGGATTGATGGATGGGATGGGATGGCCCTGGGAATGAGCTCACCTGGTCCTTGGTCTTGCCCTCGCGCTCCCGGATGTGGGTGGTGACGATCCGCTCCGTCTCCTCCCGCAACCTGGGGTAGGAACCGAGCTGAAAAGAGAGGGAGAAGGCCGGGGAAAAACCGCTGCGGAGGGACCGCGGCAGCGCCGGGATCCGTTGGGATCCGCCAGGATCCACCGGGATCCGCTGGGATCCACTGGAATCTGCCGGGATCCGCTGGGATCTGCTGGGATCCGCTGGGATCCACCGGGATCCAGGCACAGGGCACGGGCCCCGGCCCTGCCGCGGGGACACGGACTGGGTTCTCCAAGAAATCCACCCCAATCCCGGTCAGTCCCATACTGGTGTTACTGGTGCAGTCAGTCCCATACTGGTGTTACTGGTGCAGTCAGTCCCTTCCTGGTGTTACTGGGGTAGTCAGTCCCTTTACTGGTGTTATTGGTGCAGTCAGTCCCTTACTGGTGTTACTGGTGCAGCTACTCCCTTACTGGTGTTACTGGTGTGACCCCTACCTGACCAGTGCACTGCCACACAGTGGTGTCACTGGTGTTACTGGTGGGACCAGTACCTTACTGGTGAGGAGCTCCCAGGTGTCCCTGTCACTGGTGTTACTGGTGGGACCAGTACCTTACTGGTGAGGAGCTCCCAGGTGTCCCTGTCACTGGTGTTACTGGTGGGACCAGTACCTTACTGGTGCACTGGCGCACGGTGTTGATGAGCTCCTGGATGACGAGGTCGACGCATTTCAGGCACGGCTCCTTCAGCTTCACCACCTGCTTCTTCACGATGGCCTCGAAGGCCAAATCCGGCGTGAACAGCCCCGTCCTGGGGGGGGAACGGGGGGGTCAGCCCGGCAGGGACCCCGGGAGGGCAGCCCCAGATCCTGGAGAGAGCCAGTGCCTCCTCTGGGAGAGCAAATCCCACCTTGGGAGAGCAAATCTCACCTCAGGGCAGCAAATCCCACCTTGGGAGAGTAAATCCCACCCCGGGAGAGCAAATCCCACCCCAGGAGAGCAAATCCCACCCTGGGAGAGCCATTCCCTGCTCTGGGAGAGCCATTCCTCTTCTCCAGGAGAGCGAATCCCACCTCAGGGGAGCAATTCCCTGCTCTGGTAGAGCACTCCCACCCCAGGAGAGCAAATCCCACCTCCTGGAGAGGAATTCCCTCCTCCTCAGAGCAACTGCCTCCTCCAGGAAGGCAACTCCCTGCTCCAGCAGAGCCATTCCCGCCTCCATTCCCAGCACAGACGTCCTTCCCAGGGCTGGGAAGCTCCCACCACCCCTTTTCCCCCCATGGAGCAGGGAAGTGGCTCCAGGGCAGGATCCAGGCTGGATACTTGCCTCACCCCGTGGATGTTCTTGATGGCGTAGCTGATCTCCCTCCTCAGATCCTTCTCGTCGAATTCCATCTGCCCCGGGGGGGAGAGGAGGAGCAGTCGGGATCATCCCGGGATCACCATCCCAGGATCCCCACACCCCCCTGGGTGCACCAGCAGGGGCTGCTCCATTTTACTGACCCCAAACACTGAGATTTTCAGGGAATCAGGGAAGGGTTTGGGTTGGAAAAGCCCCCTCTCCCACCGTTCTCCTGGCACTGCCAAGGTCACCACTGAGCTGTGTCCCTGAGTGCCACATCCACGGGGTTGGGGCACTCCCAGACCCTTCTCCTGCTCTCCAGACCCTCCTCCTGCTCTCCAGACCCTCCTCCTGCTCTCCAGACCCTTCTCCTGCTCTCCAGACCCTTCTCCTGCTTTCCAGACCCTCCTCCTGCTCTCCAGACCCTTCTCCTGCTCTCCAAACCCTTCTCCTGCTCTCCAGCCCCTTCTCCTGCTCTCCAAACCCTCCTCCTGCTCTCCAGACCCCTCTCCCCACTATTCCTGGTGGGAGCTGGGATTCCCTCGGCCACCCTGGCCACGCTGCTGGCCCATTTTCCCAGCACCTTCCCCCAAATCCTTCTCCCCCAGCCAGAGCAGGGCTCGGGGTGACACCACAGGCCTCACCTCTGCCCAGCACAGCAACAACAGCTCCAACCCAAACATTCCCTGCCTCTGGAATCGCCTCTGGGAAGGGGCAGGCCCCCTAGGGGCACATCCCCCCTCCAAATCTGCGCCAGCCCCACCTTCACGAGCTCAAAGGGGAACCTCTCGTGGAAAATCCGGTTGATCCTGGCACCCCCGGAGAGCTCCAGAGTGTCCACCTGGTCTCCCGAGCCCTCGATCCGCTTCTCGAAGTCCACACCGAACTGCTGGACCATCCTGGAAGGAAAAACAGGATTAATAAAAGGAAAACTCCCCCAGTTCCTCCAGCTGGGGAAGGAGAACCGAAAATCCCACTTTTCCTGCAATCCTGGGGGAGGGTCTGACAGGGAGAGAGAACCGAAAATCCCACTTTTCCTGCAATCCTGGGGGAGGGTCTGACAGGGGGGGAGAAAACCAAAAATCCCACTTTTCCTGCTGTTCTGGGGGGGAGGGTCTGACAGGGGGGGAGAACCAAAAATCCCACTTTTCATGCCGTTCTGGGGGGAGGGTCTGCCAGGGAGGGACGTGGCCAAGGCTTTTCCAATTCTGACAGCAAACCCTTCCTGCTGGAATGCCCAGCCCGATCCACAGGGATGCTCCGTGGGCATTCCTGGGACAGCCAGAGCCCTTCCCAGAGCAGAGCCACGGGATCTGCACTCCGGGAACACTCCTGGGGCGGGAGAGGCGGGAAGGGAGGGGATGGGAAGGGAGGGCAGGAGGAGGAACCTACTGCAGCAAGGCTTTGGTTTTGCGCGTGGGGTCGTCGGGGCGGAAGTTCTTGTACTCCTCCACCTCCTTCTCCAGGGACAGCAGCTGGCTCTGCAGTTTGCTGCGCAGCGAGGGCAGCGTCTCGCGGATGTGGTTGGTGAGTTGCTGCGGAGGGGACGGGGGCAGGGGCTGAGCACGGGGGGCACACAGGGCGGGGGCAGAGGCTGCTCCCGCTTTTCCCGGGCGGGAGGAGGGTCGGGAAGGGCCCATCCCAGCCCATCCCACCTGGTTGAGGACCCTCTGGAGGTGGGGGGTGCCCATGCGCTCGGCCATGTGCCGGTAGGCCGGGTGGGACAGGAAGAACTTGCGCTCGGCCGCCAGCGCGGCCCGGATGTCCTTCTTGCCGTCGATGTCCTTCTGGCTGCGGTTCACCACCCCGATGTACCCTGCAGCGGGGGAGAACGGGGAAAGGGAGGGAGAACGGGTTAGAGAATGTGGGGAAAGGGTGGGAGAACGTGGGGAAGGGGTGGGAGAACGGGTTAGAGAATGTGGGGAAAGGGTGGGAGAACGGGTTAGAGAACATGGAGAAGGGGTGGGAGAAGGTGGGGAAGGGGTGGGAGAACGTGGAGAAGGGGTGGGAGAACGTGGGGAAGGGGTGGGAGAACGTGGGGAAGGGGTGGGAGAACGTGGGGAAGGGTGGGAGAACGTGGGGAAGGGTGGAGAACGGGTTGGAGAACGTGGGGAAGGGGTGGGAGAACGTGGGGAAGGAGTGGGAGAACGTGGGGAAGGGGTTGGAGAACGTGGGGAAGGGGCAGGGGCGATGGGCACGCGCTCCCCACTGCGGGTGGAGGGGTCGGGGGGCCGGGGAGCGACTCAAGGGGGACACGGGACTTGAGGGGGGACACCCAGAGTGACCCGAGGGGGACACCCAGAGCGAGCCCAGCCCCCCCTGTACCTCTCCGTAAGGGCAGCAGTTTGTTCTCCAGCACGTCCCGGGCGTCGGTGCCCTCGTCCATCAGGTCCAGCTTGGTGATGACCCCGATCGTCCTCAGCCCTGCGGCAGCAGAGCGAGCAATCAGCCAATCAATCAACCAGTCAATCCCAATTGATCACATCCAAACGAGCCCGGAACCCAACAGCCCCTCTGGCTGCTACGACAGCCCCCCCCACACCTCCCGGCCCCCAGAGAGACCCCTCATGACCCTCCGACCTTGAGGATCGACCTCCTTGGCCATCTTGAGGGCGTCGGAGTTGGCCAGGTCCATGTTGGCCGGGGTGACGGCCAGGATGAGGCTGCTCTCCCTGCTGATGAACTGCAGGATCATGTCCCTGATCTGGAACTCGATGTCCTGGGGCTGGTCCCCCACCGGCACCTTGGTGATGCCGGGCAGGTCGATCAGGGTCAGGTTCAGCACTGGGAAGGGGTGGAATCAGCAGGGTCAGAGGGGGTTGGGAAAGGCCCCACCTCGTCACCCAGAGCCAGGGCAGCACATCCAGGCTCTTCTCAGGGGTGGTGACCCCACCTCCTCCCCGGGCAGCCCCTCCCGAGGTCTGACCGCTCTGCCCGGGAAGGATTCCTTGCGGATCTCCGACCCGAACCCGCCCTGGCGCAGCTCAGGACGGTGCCCTCTTGTCCTGGGAGCAGAATCTGACCCCTTCCCCGGCTCCCCCCTCCTGTCAGGGGGCTGTGCAGAGCCAGAAGGTCCCCCCTGAGCCTCCTCCTCTCCAGGCTGAGCCCCCCCAGCTCCCTCAGCCGTTCCAGTCCCTCAACACCGTCCCCCCCACACCGAGGGGCTCCGAACCGGGCCGGTGCCCGGCCCAGGGGCAGGATCTGCCCCTCCCTGCTCCTGCCGGGCTCCTTTCCCTCGTTTTCCCGGTGTTCTGCCCCTCACCGTGGGGCGAGTAGACGCGCAGGTTGATGGGCACGGGGGAGATGCCCTTGTTGGTGCCCGTCACCCGGTCGGTCTCGGCCTCGATCTCCTGCCGCACCTCGTCGAAGTCCGTGAACTTCTTGGACTTGCAGTGCAGGAACTCGGCATACTCTGCAAAGGGACGGGGGGAAAAGGCTTGGGAATGAGGAATTTGTGGCGCCCCCGGAGCGGGGAGAGGGAGCGGCGGGGCCGGGAGATCCCGATCCGGGGCTGGGGAATGGGGAGGGGGATGGAGAGCGGGAAAAGGGGATGGAGAGCGGGAAAAGGGGATGGAGAGCAGGGGAAGGGATGGAGAGCGGGAAAAGGGGATGGAGAGCGGGAAAAGGGGATGGAGAGTGGGAAAAGGGGATGGAGAGCGGGAAAAGGGGATGGAGAACAAGAGGAGGGGATGAAGAACACGGAGAAGGGGCTGGAGAGCAGGACAAGGAGCTGGAAAACCAGTGGGAGCAGCTGAGGGAGCTGGGGGGGCTCAGCCTGGAGAAAGGAGGCTCCAGGGGGACCTTCTGGCTCCCCACAATTCCCTGGAAAGAGGGGGGGGAGCTGGAGGAGGGGGATCAGTCCCTTCTCCCAAGGGCCGGGACGAGAGGAAACGGCCTCAGGTTGTGCCGGGGGGAGGTTCAGGTTGGAGCTGGGATCAGGGCTCCCTGGATCCTGAGCCGCCCCAGGAAGAGGGATTTCAACAGAGCAGGGGCCAGGAGTGGATGGTGCAACTTCCTTCCTCCTTCCCTGGGAGACGTGGGAGGGAAAACCCCACCCTGTGCCAGGGCTGGAACACCTGATCCAGGCGTCCTCATCCCCCTGGACACCTCCTACCCTATCCTGGAGATCTTATCAGCCCCCCTGGACACCTCCTACCCTATCCTGGAGATCTTATCATCCCCCTGGACACCTCCTACCCTATCCTGGAGATCTTATCAGCCCCCTGGACACCTTCCCCTACCCTGGAGATCCCATCACCCATCCCATCAGCCAAAGGCCACCAAAGACTGGTTTTTCCCAACAGCTTCCCGTGCTCCCAGGCCCTGGGAATCCCTGGCAATCCCACGGGCAGGTCACTGGGACAAAGGTCCAAAGGTCAGCAGACGTTGCAGAGCGGGACTGATCCCAAATCCCAGATTTTTTTTGGGCAGAGGGAGCACCCGGCTCGTGCAGGGGAAGGGGGTGAAGGAATTGCCCCTGGAGATCGGGATGGGGGATGCCAGACAAGCGCAGCCAGTCGGGAAAATGAGTCATCCCTTGGTGTTCCCTGGCATTCCTTCAGGCCCTGTGGAATTCCCTGGCATTCCTTCAGGCCCTGTGGAATTCCCTGGCATTCCTTCAGCCCCTGTGGAGTTTGGAGTTCCCTGGCATCCCTTCAGCCTCCCTCTCCCAGTGTTTTCCCTGGCATTCCTGACTCTGGTGTGTGTAAATCACGCAGGCTTTCTCCCGGAATTCCCTGTTTTCCAGCCCCGTACCTGTCTTGGAGAAGATGAGCTGCAGGATGAGAGGCCGGCGAGTGACGATTCCGGAGCCGCGGGGGAGGAAATCCCTGGAAAGGGATGGAAAGGCGTTCAGGGCCGTGGTTCAGTCGGGGAACCGACCCTGCCGATCCCCCCCTGATTTGGGGGGCACCGGGAAAGGGGCTCGGGCACAACGTGGGATCAATCCCTGCTCTCCTGGAGGAGGGAAAAGGCTGTTCCGGGGAATCAGGAAAGCAGGAATTAAGTTAAAACCCCAAAACTTAAACACCCCGATAACCCAGAGGGGGAGATGAACCCACCACTGCCTCTTCACTCCCTAAAATCCCCCAGTTTCACCCCATTTCCCTAAAATCCCCCAGTTTCACCCCGTTTCCCTAAAATCCTCCCTGGTGCAGAGCAAAACAAGGCACAGATCCCACGGAATTCCTCCTGGCACCGGCGCCTGGAGCTTTGGAGGGGCAGGGGGAAGGGGTTCTGCCTGGAAAAGGGGCTGCCCCCATGGGAAGTCCGCACCAGGGCTGTCACCCCCGCCCTCTTCCCGGTCCGAGGGCGACGGGAACGGCACAGGGAAGCTCCCTCGTGCCGGGAAACGGGAGCGATAAGAGCTCCCTGGGAGCGGCTCCGGGTGGATTTACAGCTCCAGGAGGGACAGGACAGGTGGATTCCCCGCTGGGGACCGAGGGTGGACACCGTCACCGTCACCGTCACCGTCACCGTGCCCAGGGAGCGGCTGTGCCGGGAATGGCCCGGCCTGGCTGTCGGGAATGGCAGCAGGGACACCCCGAGATCCCGACCCCTGTGCCCAGCAGAGCCCGGAATGCTCTGGGAATGCTCTGGGTTTATCTCCCGGGAAAAGCACTTCCTGCCCGACCGGGCGGACGAGTCCCGCTGCTCCTCCGGGCGGGAACAGCCCCGGGAGGCTCCTGGGGGGGAAAAAAAGGGGGGAAAAGAAACCCCAGGGCAGGCCCAAAAAGCAGCCCCCCCAAACACGCTGAGCCCGGGACAGGGAGCGTTGATCCCGCAGGGAATGCCGGTCCCGCAGGGAATGCCAATCCCACAGAGAATGTCGGTCCCAGGGTGACCCCCTGGGATCCAACAGCCCAGGGCTTTCCTGCTCCCTCGTCCCAGCCCCAGCTCGGCATTCCCTGCTCCATCTGCTCCATGGGGAGGGCTGGGGGGGAACGGGGAGCACCCCCAGGGCGTTCCCTGCGGGAAGGAGTGACGTGATCCGGGCTGGCCCCGTGTCCGGGGTCGGCAGGATCCGAACCCTGCAGTGACGCGGGAATGTCCCCGGGAACATCCCCGGGACGGTCCCGGGGCTGGCGGGAACTGACGAAGGCACAGCCGGATCCTCCCCCCACACCTGGATCCAGGTGTGCCCAGGACACAGGGACACAGGGATACAGGGACAAAGGGACACAGGGACACAGGGACAAAGGTCACTGGGTGGAGGAAGTGCCTTGGGAACATCCTATTTCCAGGCAAATGTCCCCTGGGGAAGCACCCGAGGGTGACCTCCACCCTGCCCGATTCCTGCCTGTCCCTACCTGATCCCTGCCTGTCCCTGCCTGATTCTTACCTGTCCCTTCCTGTTCCTGCTTGTCCCTACCTGTTCCTGCTTGTCCCTACCTGATTCCCACCTGTCCCTGCCTGTCCCTACCTGATCCCTGCCTGTCCCTGCCTGATTCTTACCTGTCCCTTCCTGTTCCTGTTTGTCCCTACCTGTTCCTGCTTGTCCCTACCTGTTCCTGCTTGTCCCTACCTGATTCCCACCTGTCCCTGCCTGTCCCTACCTGTCCCTGCCTGTTCCCACCTGTCCCTGCCTGTCCCTACCTGTCCTTGCCTGTCCCCACCTGTTCCTGCCTGTCCCTACCTGTCCCCACCTGTCCCTGCCTGTCCTTGTCTCATCCCTGTCCCATCCTTGCCTGTCTCTGTCTCATCCCAGCCCGTTCCCTCTCCAGCCCCAGTCTCCCTGCCCAGCAACCCCACCCGAGGCACCTGTTACCCAAAATCCCGGGAAAAGGCGCTCCCAGATCGGGGTGAGGGTTCTGGGCCACGGCCACCCCCAGTCCTGGCTCTCCTTCCGTCCCGGCCGTCCCGAGGGCTCATAAAGCCCCATTGAGGTCGGGATCCGCCGGGATCGTCCCCACCCCCGGCCCACAACGGCTCCATTGTCCCCAGGGCTGGCTCTGGGAAGGGCCCTCCTGGCTGGTGGGATTTGTGGGACGCTCCTTAATCCCACTCCCCATCCCATTTCCCCGCTGGGCTCCGCTCCCTGCCCGCTGTTCCCGTTAACCCCAAGGACCAGCCAGGCCTTCCCCCACGGAGCAACTCCAGCCCGACTGGCACCCAGGGGGGTTCCCTGAATCCCGAGCCTCGGTCCCTCCGCAGGGATTTTGGGCCTGTGAAGGCTCCTCGGGATCCTCCTCCCGGGCACGTGTGTGTTTTGGGGCTAAAAACCACCAAAACGGGCCACCCGGCACAGAGCTGGGTTCCTGAATGGATCCAGGATCCCCCCATGGATCCAGGATCCCAGTATGGATCCAGGACCCCAATACAGATCCAGGACCCCACTATGGATCCAGGACCCCAATACAGATCCAGGACCCCAATATGGATCCAGGTTCCCCATATGGATCCAGGTTCCCCATATGGATCCAGGTTCCCCATATGGATCCAGGTTTCTGACTCAGATCCAGGATCCCAACACAGATCCAGGTTCCCACATGGATCCAGGATCCCAATATGGATCCAGGACCCCAATATGGATCCAGGTTTCTGACTCAGATCCAGGCTCCCCACACGGATCCAGGCTCCCCACACGGATCCAGGCTCCCCACACGGATCCAGGCTTCCCAGTGGCTCAGGAAAGCCGGGATACAGCCGGACGAGCCAAGCCAAGCCCCCAGCAGGCCGTCGATGCCGGGTCGATGCTGGAACAGCCCCGAGGCCTCGGCTCGTCCCGGCCATCGGAATCTGTGACCCAGCCCCGGCAGGGACGCTCGATCTGCCGCCCTGGCACCGGTTCTGGGGCCCTGGCACCAACTGGGGGGCCCTGGCACTGACTGGGGGGCCCTGGCACCGGCTTGGGGGGCCCTGCCCGCCCACGGGAGCCACCCCGGGGCACAGACCCCGACGTTGCCCCCTCATGGGTGGGGTAACAACGACCCCCGCCCCTCGCCACGGGAATGC
The DNA here is from genome assembly GCF_022539395.1 of Myiozetetes cayanensis. NCBI lineage: Eukaryota > Metazoa > Chordata > Aves > Passeriformes > Tyrannidae > Myiozetetes > Myiozetetes cayanensis. The sequence continues at coordinate 58,887 of NW_026087071.1, forward strand.
CGAGGATCCCGGCGGGATCTGAGGGCTGGAGGTGACCCAGGGCTGGAGGTGACCCAGGGCTGGAGGTGACCCAGGGCTGGAGGTGACACGGGCATCCCGAGGGGTAATTAGCTGTAATTAGCACGAGCTGCACAACGAGGTGGGCGAGGATTCCCGGACGGAGCCGGCCGGGCAGATCCAGACCCCGCTCCGACCCCTCGAGGACACAAAGGCTTCAATTAGCAGGGCCGGCTTTCCGGCCCTAATTACAGCCTGCCAAAATTCCCACCGGCAGGAACTCGGGAGGGGAGCAGGAGCTCCCGGGATAGGAGAGAGGGAAAGCCCAGTGGGGGCTTTTCCAGGGGAAGAGGGCCGGTCCTGTGGGTGGGTTTTTTGGGAATGACAAGGTTCAGGGCAGGGCAGGCCGGGGGTTCCGGTTGTCACTGTCACGGGATCCCAGGGCAGGATGTGGAGCGAGGAAGCGGCAGCCTCGGATCAAAGGGCCGGGAGGCTGGGATAGGCCAGGAGAGGCAGCAGGAACGGGGAGCAAACAGCAGGAACGGGCTCTGCGTGGATGGAACGAGCACCCAGGGGCTGGAGGAGCTGATCCACAGGCTGGGGGAGGGAGGGGAAGGCAAAGGGGCTGGGGAGGATTTGGGGAGGGTTTTGAGGAGGATCCCTCCCCAGGACGGGCTCTGCTCCCCGTTATCGGGGCGGCCCCACCCAGCCTGGGCGTGGGGGTCCCACCCAGAGCCCCATCTGTGCCCGGGATCCCCGAGCCCGGCCCGGCCCCTATCTCGGGGTCACAGGGGGTCCTGTCACCCCCCAGCCTCCCCCTCGGGGATCCAGAGTGCCACACCCGCCGCTCCAGCTGCTCCTCGGCATCCCGGGGGTGTCCCGGGGGTATCCCTGAGGGTATCCCGGCAGGGACACGGCCCTGTCCTGTGTTGAAGGCCAAGGGACGGGTCCTGCTGGGGTGGGGTCCCCCCTGTATCCGTGGAGACCCCCGGAGACCCCCGTGTGCATGGAGACCCCCCCTGGAGCCCTGTGGAGTCCCCCGTGTCCATGGAGACCCCCCGTGTCCATGGAGACCCCCCGAGTTCCCTGTTCCCACGGAGACCTCCGTGCCCGTGCTGTCCCTTCCTTGTGTCCACGGAACCCCCCAAATCCACGGAGCCCCCCCATGCCCACGGAAACCCCGGTGTCCCTGGAACCCCTCAAATCCACGGAACCGCCCCATTCCCACGGAGCCCCCCCGCGTCCCCGGGGCCGCCCCTGCCCCTTTCCCTTACGCCATTTCCGTACTTCCCCCCCCCTCTCCCCGCAGCGCTCGGGCCCCGTCGCGCCCCTTTTTGCGCCCTTTTTTGCGCCCTTTTTTGCGCCCTTCGCGCAGCGCGGGCCCCGCTCGCTCCGGCCGCGCCCTTCGGGGCCGCGACCCCGCGACTCGCCCTGTTATTCCCCCCTCCCTTCCCCTTCCCCCCCCCCACTCCCGGAGCTCACCGGCCCACGAAGTTCTCGAGCACCGAGCTCTTGCCCGCGCTCTGCCCGCCCACCACGGCGATCTGCGGCAGGTCGAGGTGGCAGCTCTGGCCGATGGAGCTGAAGGCGTCCTGCAGCTTGTTGACCAGCGGGATGAGCTCCTCCATGCCGCGGTTCCCCATGGCGGGGCCGGGAGCGGCGGCGGCTCCTCCTGGCGGGGCCCGGGGCGGCGGCGGCGGCGGTGGCCAAACTTCCCCTCAGAGTCTCGCCATCCGGGCCCGCCCCCCCGCCCCGCCAGCGCCGCCGCCATTGGCCGGCCCGCCTGTCCGTCAAGCGCGCGCGGCGAGCTGAGCGGCGCGGGGAGCTGTCAATCACTGCGGGGGGCGGGTAAAGAAGCGACGGCGCTTTTTTAATTAGGTGCTCATCGCGTCGCTCATGATTCGCAGCCAATGGGAGCCGCGTCAGCTGAGGGGAATGGCGGTGCAGTCCCGCCCCGCTGCGGAGGTTCTGCTGTTTCATTGGTGAAAAAGGAAGCCGCTCAGGGCAAAGACCAATCAGCGCTCAGGGCGCACCGATGAGCCCGCCCTCCTCTCCCCAGCCCGCCCTCCCTTCTATTGGACAGCGCCACCGCCACTCCAACCGGGACGACCAAGCCGGCGGCGGCGAAGAGGAAAGGCCTCTCGTGATTCGCCAGCCGGCTGTCAATCAATGTTCTGTGCACGATGATTGGCTGCTGCGGCTCCTCCCGCCCGCCCCGGGCACATCCCGGGACCGTTATACGAACACAAAGAGCGACATTCCCGAGGCAAAGCCCCGGGGCCGAGACCCCTCCACGTACCCTGAGAGGCCGCCCCGGTGAGGGCAGCAGAGCCCGTTCCTGCCGTTTGCTGGGCTGGGGGGTGTCTCGGGTTGGACCCTCACCACAGGACCCAACATGGCGCCCGCGTTGCCCCGGTAACGGCCACTTCCGGCGTCGCTTCCGGTCGGCGAGCCCAAGATGGCGGCGCCCATGGCGGGCCCGGGCCCGGGGCCGCTCCCGGTGCTTCGCATCGTGGCCGAGTGCGGGCGGAGCCGCGCCCGGGCCGGGGAGCTGCGGCTGCCGCGGGGCACCGTGCCCTGCCCCGTCTTCATGCCCGTGGGCACCCGCGGCACCGCCAAGGGCCTCACGGCCGCGCAGCTGGCGGCGCTCGGCTGCCGCATCTGCCTCGGCAACACCTTCCATCTGGGCACGAGGCCGGTGAGCGGCGACGAGGGGGGGGGCAGAGGGTTTTATATCCTCCCCTCGGAGGCCCAAATTCCCAGCGGGAATTCCTTTCCGCCTTCCTTCCCACCTTCCCCCTCCGTCCCCGGGGCTCCAGGAGGCTTCCCAGCCCGCCCCGCCGCGTTCCCACATTCCCGCCGTGATTCCCAAGCTCCAGGTGACCCCTTTTCTCCCTCCCCCCCTCTCCCCCTGCAGGGCCCGGAGCTGATCCGACGTGCCGGGGGTCTGCACCAATTCATGGACTGGCCCCACAATCTGCTGACGGTGAGGGGGGGGCGGGACCCCCTCCTTAGGGGAGGGATGTGGGGACACCCCCGGGACCCTCCCCCGAACCTCGGGGGCTCCCTGACCCCCCCCCCATCCCCAATTTTGGGTGTGTTCTCCCCCCCCAGGACAGCGGGGGGTTCCAGATGGTGTCCCTGGCGCAGCTCTCGGAGGTGTCGGAGGAGGGGGTTCTGTTCCGACCCCCCCACGGCGGGGACGAGATCCTGCTGAGCCCGGAGAGATCCATGGAGATCCAGAACGCCCTGGGTGAGCCCCCCCACATCCGAGGGGAGGGGGTCCCACAGTGCCAGGACACCCCCAAACCCCCCCTGCCCCCCCCCAGGCGCCGATATCGCGATGCAGTTGGACGACGTCGTGAGCAGCACCACGACGGGGCCGCGGGTGGAGGAGGCCATGGACAGGTGGGGACCCCGGGACCCCCAGGGCCTGCAGGGACCCCCCCTGACCCCCACCCGTGCCCCCCAGGTCGGTGAGGTGGCTGGACCGCTGCGTGGCCGCTCACGGGCGCCCCGAGGAGCAGCTGCTCTTCGCCATCGTCCAGGGGGGGCTGGAGCCCTCCCTGCGCCAGCGCTGCATCCAAGGTGGGGCCTTCCTCAGCATCATCAGCATCCTCACCCCCTGGCCTTCCTCACCATCATCATCATCCTCACCCCCAGCCTTCCTCACCATCCTCATCATCCTCAACCCCAGCCTTCCTCACCATCGTCCTCATCATCCTCCTCACCCCCAGCCTTCCTCACCATCATTCTCGTCATCATCCTCACCCCTAGCCTTCCTCACCATTGTCCTCATCATCCTCACCCCTAGCCTCCCTCAGCATCATCAGCATCATCATCCTCACCCCCCAGCCTTCCTCACCCTCATCATCCTCAACCCCAGCCATACTCACCATTGTCATCATCTTCACCCCCCAGCCTTCCTCACCATCGTCATCATCATCATCCTCACCCCCCAGCCTTCCTCACCATCGTCATTCTCCTCACCCCCAGCCTTCCTCACCCTCATCATCCTCACCCCCTGGCCCTTCCTCACCATCACCATCATCCTCACCCCCAGCCTTCCTCACCATCGTCCTCATCATCATCATCCTCACCCCCAGCCATACTCACCCTCCTCATCCTCAACCCCAGCCTTTCTCACCATCATCATCATCCTCACTCTCCTCATCCTCACACTCTGGTCCTTCCTCACCATCATCCTCATCCCCTGGCCTTCCTCCCCATCACCATCATCCTCATCCCCTGGCCTTCCTCCCCATCACCATCATCCTCACCTCCCACCCTTCCTCCTGCTCCTCACCCTCCTCATCCTCACCCCCCACCCCCTCCCAGCCTTCCTCCCTCTCATCCTCATCCTCACCCCTGGCAGGGGGTGGTCCCGGGGGGGCTCTGGGGTGTCTGCAGGAGGTTCAGGGGTGTTCTGGGGAGGTTTGGGAGGTTCTGGGGAGGTTCAGGAGGTCCTGGGGAGGTTTGGGAGGTCCTGGGGAGGTTTGGGGGGTTCTGGGGAGGTTTCGGAGGTCCTGGGGAGATTTGGGAAGTCCTGGGGAGGTTTGGGAGGTCCTGGGGAGGTTTGGGAGGATCCTGGGAGGTTTGGGGACCCGGGGGTCCTGGGGAGGTTTGGGGGTCCTGGGGAGGTTTGGGGGTTCTGGAGAGGTTTGGGGTTCTGGAGAGGCTTGGAGGTCCTGGGGAGGTTCAGGGCTTCTGAGGAGGTTTGGTGGGTCCTGGGAGGTTTGGGAGGTTCTGGGGAGGTTTGGTGGGTCCTGGGGAGGTTTGAGGGACTCGGTGGGGTGGACGGACTCAGGGGAGGTCCGAGGGGGTTTAGGGGGGTCTGGGGGTGTCCAGAGGGGCACAGGGAGGTTCAGGGGGGGTCTCACAGCCCCCCCTCCTCAGCCATGACCCAGCGGGACGTGCCGGGCTTTGCCATCGGGGGCCTGAGCGGGGGCGAGGACAAGGCGCGGTTCTGGCGCGCGGTGAAGTTCAGCGCCGAGCGCCTGCCCCGGGACAAGCCCCGCTACCTCATGGGCGTTGGGTGAGTCTGGGGGGCTCCTGCCGCCTGCCCCGACCCCCCTCGGGGCGGGGGAGACCCCTCAAATCATCCCCACCCCCTCTGATTTGCATCATCCTCCTCCCAGCTACGCCACCGACCTGGTGGTTTGTGTGGCGCTGGGCTGCGACATGTTCGACTGCGTCTTCCCCACCCGGACCGCGGTAAGGGGGCTCTGGGGCGGGGTTTGGGGGGAGCTCTGCAGCCCTCCCAGGGTTTAGGGACCCCCTTGACCCCCCCCGTGTCCCCTCGCAGCGTTTCGGCTCCGCCCTGGTCCCCTGGGGGTCCCTGCAGCTGAAAAACCGACGCTTCGCCAAAGATTTCCGCCCCATCGACGAGAACTGCGCCTGCCCCACGTGCCAGAGGTGGGCTGGGGGGGCCGTTTAGGGGGGCTGGGGGGCTGCTCTGACCCTCCCCAGTGATTCAACCCCCCGACTCCCCTTCCCCAGGCACTCCCGGGCGTACCTGCACGCGCTGCTGCGCTCCGAGACGGCCGCGCTGCACCTGCTCACCCTGCACAACCTCGCCTACCAGGTGGGGCCGGGGCAGGGGGGCTGAGGGTGGTGTCTGGGGGTCTCACCCTCCTCTAACACCCCCCCTGACCCCCCTCTGCCCCTCCCAGATGAAGCTGATGGGCTCCATCCGGGAGAGCATCCTGAGGCAGCGCTTCCCGGAGTTCGTGCGGGAGTTCATGGACACCATGTACGGGGAGAGGGGGGCCCCCTGGGTCAGGGAGGCTCTGGCCTCTGTGGGCATCACCCTGGACTGACAGGGACCCCCCAATCCCTGGGGGGACCCCCAGACCCCTCTGTGCCCCCCCAATCCCTGGGGGGACCCCCAGACCCCTCTGCGCCCCCCCAATCCCAGGGGAACCCCCAGATCCCCTTTATGCCCCCCTGTGCCTCCCAACTCCCAGGAGGCCCCCCATCTCCCCTCTGTTTTCCACCTCCCCTCTCTTTTCTGTTCCCCTCTCTGTGTATTTTTGTACTTTTTTGTGCCTTTTTACTGCTTTGGGGTTTTTTAGGGGGTTGGAAATAAAGCCTTTGTGGGGAACAGCTCGTTGTGGCTCCAGGTGGGGCGGGGGGGCCCAAAACGGGTCAGAGGGGGGCAAAGGGGTCGGGGGGCCCCAAAATGGGTTGGGGGATGCATTTTGGGAACTCAGGAATGTCGGGGAGCGGGGGGGGGTGGGAAGGGGAAGCGACCTGCGTGGTGACACCTGCGTGGTGACACCTGCGTGGTGACAGCTGGGTGGCCAGGGTGACACCGGTGTGGCCACAGTGACATCTGTGTGGTGGCACCGACAGGGACACGGGGACACTGGGGTGGTGACATCTGCGTGGTGGCCACGGGGACACCGGGGTGGTGACATCTGTGTGGTGGCCCCGGTGTGGCCGCAGGAGGAAGTTTGAGGAGGGGGTGGAGCAGGTGGGGTCCCGGGAGGAGGAGGGTGGAAGGGGACAGGGGGGTTGGGGGTGGGGCTGGGGCCGGGTGTGGCACGTGCGTCACCTGTGCCCGCTGATTTCTGTCACCGCTGCCGGACACTGCGGCCACTGAGCCAGTGCCACCCGGGGCGGGATACTGGGAGCCACTGGGAGTGACCGGGAGCCACTGGGACTCGCCGTGAGTGACCGGGACACGCTGGGATAGGGTGGGAGCAGCACTTGGAGTAGCACCTAGGATCTACTGGGAGCCACTGGGAGTGACTGGGAGACACTGAGAAGGGCTGGAGCAGCACCTGGGGTTTACTGGGAGCCACTGGGAGTGACCAGGAGCCACTGGGACTCGCTGTGAATGACTGGGACACGCTGGGAAAGGGTGGAAGCAGCACCTGGAACAGAGACTGGGAGACACTGGGAGGGCTGGAGCAGTACCTGGGGTCTACTGGGAGACACTGGGAGTGACTGGGCGCCACTGGGAAGGGATGGAGCAGCACCAGGGGTTTGCTGGGAGCCACTGGGACTCGCTGTGAATGACCGGGACATGCTGGGAAAGGTGGGAGCAGCACCTGGAACGGAGACTGGGAGCCACTGGGAAGGGCTGGAGCAGCACCTGGGGTTGACTGGGAGCCACTGGGAGGAAGTGGGAAAGGACTGGGAAAGGCTGCGGGCAGTTCCTGGAATGAAGTGGGAGCAATCGGGAAAGGCTGTGGGAACTGGGGAGGAGTGGAAAAGGCTGAACCCTGCACCTGGGCAAACTGGGAACAACTGGGAGCAACTGGGAAAGGCCATGTGGCAAAACCAGAGGGACGAACTGGAAAAGCCCCGGGGTGCGCTGGGAGAACTGGGCAGAGCTGGACTCAGCCCCGGGCCCCCCCGTGGCTCCCCTGAGACCCCCAACTGGTTTGACTGGTGGAACTGGGCGGGCCCCAGCGGTGCCTCCAGCCCTTATCGCACCTCGAGGTGCCGGGAAGAGAGGGGAGGGAGAGGGGGACTCTGAACAGGGGAGGGAGAGGGGGACTCTGAACAGGGGAGGGAGAGGGGGACTCTGAACAGGGGAGGGAGAGGGGGACTCTGAACAGGGGAGGGAGAGGGGGACTCTGAAAGGGGAGGGAGAGGGGGACTCTGGAAGAGGGGAGGGAGAGGGCGACTCTGAACAGGGGAGGGAGAGGGTGGACTCTGAACAGGGGAGGGCAGGGCAGGGGCACCCAGGGACCCCCTGACACCGCAGGAGGGGGTGGGGGCAGGGGAGAGGGTGGGTGAGCAGAGGGGGGCCTGACAGGGGTGGGGGCTGTGGGGGTGTCTCGGTGCACCAGGTGGGTGCTGGGGGAGCGGGGGAGGTACCCAGCCAGTGGGATTTGGGTGCCATGGGATTGGCGTGTCCAGCCAGTGGGATTGGGGTGCCGGTGGGATTGGGGTGCCGGTGGGATTGGGGTGCCAGTGGGATCAGGGTGCCGGTGGGATTGGGGTGCTGGTGGGATTGGGGTGCTGGTGGGTGTGATTTGGGTGCTGACAGGATGAGGGTGATGGTTTGGTTTTGGGTGCCGGTGTGACGTGAGTACCGGTGTGATTTGGGTGCTGACAGGATCAGAGGGATGACTGGATTTGGGTGCTGGCGAGTGTGATTTGGGTGCTGACAGGACCAGGGTGCCAGTGGGATTGAGGTGCCAGGGGGATTGGGGTGCTGGTGGGTGTGATTTGATGCTGACAGGACTAGGGTGCCGGTGTGACTGGGCTGCCAGCAGGATGGGGGTGCTGGTGGGATTGGGGTGCTGGTGGGTGTGATTTGGATGCTGAAAGGACCAGGGTGCCAGTGTGACTGGGCTGCCAGCAGGATGGGGGTGCCAGTGGGATTGGGGTGCTGCCAGGACCAGGGTGCCGGTGTGACTGGGCTGCCAGCAGGAGGGGGGTGCCAGTGGGATTGGGGTGCTGGTGGGTGTGATTTGGATGCTGAAAGGACCAGGGTGCTGCCAGGACCAGGGTGCCGGTGTGACCGGGCTGCCAGCAGGATCGGGTGCCATGCCCACCCCGGTGCCGTGCCCGCCCCGAGCCCCCCTTTCTCCCTCCCGCAGGTGCCCCATGAAGCTCGGGTCGAGCTCCCGCCTGCTGCTGCTGCCGCTGGCGATGGCGCTGGCGCTGCTGGTGCTGCGGGAGCAGCGCCCGCCCGCCCAGGCGACGCCCAGCCCGGCCCCCCGGCCCCCGGCCCCCACCCCACCCGGCACCCGCTGCAGCCGCCGTACCCGCACCCCTACCGGTTCCTGCTGAACCACCCCGACAAGTGCCGGGCGCGGACGCCCTTCCTGGTGCTGCTGGTGGTGACGGCGCCGGCGGACACGGCCGCGCGCGACGCCGTGCGCCGCACGTGGGGCGACGAGGGCTCGGTGCCGGGCGTGCCGGTGCTGCGGCTCTTCCTGCTGGGCGTGCACCCCGTGTTCGGCGACGCGCTGCGGCCGGCGCTGCGCGAGGAGGACGAGCTGCACGGCGACCTCCTGCAGCAGGACTTCCTGGACACCTACAACAACCTGACGCTGAAGACGCTGATGGGGCTGGAGTGGGTGAGCCGCTTCTGCCCCGACGCCGCCTACGTGGTGAAGGCCGACCACGACGTCTTCCTCAACCTGGAGTTCCTGGTGCGGCGGCTGCTGCTGCCGCCCAAGCGGGGCTTCGTGACGGGCCACGTGTACCGCGGCACGGGCCCGCTGCGCAGCCGCGCCTACAAGTGGTTCGTGCCGCGCGAGGTGTACCCCAACGACACGTACCCGCCCTACTGCGGCGGGCCCGGCTACGTGCTCTCGGGGGACGTGGCGCGCCGCGTGTTCGCCGTGGCGCAGACCGTGCCGCCCATCAACATGGAGGACGCCTACGTGGGGCTGTGCCTGCACGCGCTGGGGCTGCGCGTCCGCGACGGGCCCCCCGGCGCCTTCACCATGTACCGCCTGCCCTACGACAAGTGCCGCTTCTCCCGCGCCGTCATGGTGCACCACTACGGGCCCCGCGACCTGCTGCGCGTCTGGCCCCACTTCCGAACGCCTCCGTGCAGTGTCCCTAGGGCGGGAGCTGCTGGGGCCACTGGGACATGCTGGTGATGCTGGGAACTGCTGGGGTCACTGGGACATGCCGGTGATGCTGGGAGCTGCTGGGGTCACCAGGAGCTGCTGGGGTCACCAGGACACACTGGGAACTGCTGGGGCCACTGGGACACACCAGTGACACTGGGAACTGCTGGGGTCACTGGGACACACTGGTGACACTGGGAACTGCTGGGGTCACTGGGACACACTGGTGACACTGGGAACTGCTGGGGTCACCAGGAACTGCTGGGGTCACCGGGACACACTGGGAACTGCTGGGGTCACCGGGACACCACCAGTGACACTGGGAACTGCTGGGGTCACTGGGACACACCGGTGTCCCCCTCCAGAGATTGTCCCCAGGACCTGCCGGCAGCGCCGGGAACCGCCGGCATCACCGGCCACACGGACTGCGCCCGGTCCCGGCTCCGGAGCAGCCACTGAACTGTTTCTATGGATCGGGATCTGTCCCGTTAATTTATAGCCAATGTTTGTAATAAAAAAGGGCTGGAACCACCCGGAGCCTCGTCCGTTCCTGGATCCGGGCAGGGAAGGGGCCCCCCGGAGGTGGGAACGCCGCGTTCCGGGCACCATTCCCAGTGTTTGCCAGGACGGGCCTCGTCCCAGGCGGCATTCCTGGTGCTTTCCAGGATGTGCCTCGTTCCTGGTGTTGGCACTGGAGCCTAGGGCAACGCATGGACACACAGGCGAGGACTGGAATGGCCCCAAGGGTTTTTAGGAGATGAATCCTCTGAATTTGGGGGGGGCTTTAAGAGAATCCTCTGAATTTTGGTTTCTCTAGAGAAGATCATCCTGAATTCAGGGGTTTTTAAGAGATGAGTTCTCTGAATTTGGGCGCTTTAAGAGACAAACACCCCGAATTTGAGGTTTTTAGGAGAATCCTCTGGCTCTGGGGGTTTGGAGGCGCAGAACGATGCGCTGGGAGTCCAAACCATCCCGGATTTTGGGATTATTCATCTCCACAGGCTCTCCCCTCCACTCCCCCCACTCCCCACCCCCCTTCACCGAGGAACTGAAACCACCAAAGGCGGGAAAATACCGAAAAAAGCTCCTTTTTAACGCACTTCACAAAAGCAGAACGAGGAGGGCCCGGCCGGGAAGAGGCTCCGGAATCGGATCTGCTCCCCCTCCCTTCCCCCACCAACCCTTCCCTCCCCAAACCCAAAAAAAAAAAAAAAAAAAAAAAATCATCAATAATAATAATAATCCTATTCAGACCAAGTCGTCGTGGCAACTACGACCCATTAAATACGGAGGCCCAGGGGCGGCGGCGCGGGGCAGCCGCCGGTGACGGGTCACACAGAGCGGGATGGGGGCGTGGGGAGGGCGAGGGGGTAAAACCGGAGCATCCCGGGGGTCTGGGGGGGGTGGGGACACAAAGAAGGGGGGTTTATCTGTACTGGTAACTCATGCTGTGCTCGTTTCTGCCGTAGCCGCCTTGCGACGCCTGGTAGGAGCTGGGGGGGCCGCTGTAGTTCTGGGAGCCGGGGGAGTTGTAGTTGGACTGGGAGGAGTATCCGCCTGCAGGGAGGGAAAGGGGGGGTTACGATGGAATTCCGACACCGCTCCCGCTGGGATCGGAGCTCGCCCAGCCCAGCCCAGCCCAGCCCACCCCGGGCAGGGGGTGTCAATACTGACCTTGCTTACCTTGGTACGAGGAGCCCCCGCCCCCCGAGCCCCCGTAGCCCCCGTGGGAGCCCGAGTTGTAGGAGCCGCCGCCCGAGTAGTTGTTGCCGCCCCGGCCGCTGTTGCCGCTGTAACCTGGGCAGGGGGGGAGAGGGGCCGTGGTGAGCACGGGCAGGGACCCCCAGAGCACCCCTGACCATCACCCCCAACTGGTCTGAGCAACCCAAGGGCACTTTAAGCTCTCTCTCCCGCCCAGACCCCAAAATTCCAGGAGGATTTGGGTGCGAAGGGACCTCCATCTGCCCCCTGCCCCGGGAACGTGCCCAGGGCCAAGGGCACCCACCCTCTCTGCCCCTCCTCCCCATCACCACCTCCCATCTGGCCCAAAATCCCCATTTTTGCCCCAAAGCCTCCCCTTGGCCCCGGCTCCAGCCCCTGGGAGGGGCAGGAAGGGTCTCGTTGCCCCAACCCCAGCCTGGCCTCAGGGCAGAGGGGTCACCTCAGGCAGAGGGGTCACCTCCAGGGCAGAGGAGTCACCTCAGGGCACAGGGGCCACCTCAGGGCAGAGGGGTCACCTCAGGCAGAGGGGTCACCTCCAGGACCCCACAGCTGGGGGAGAATCAGGCAATAAACTCCCAAAACTCCTTTAGGACCACCGAGCCCACCCCTCCACCCCCACTCACTGTATTTGCTCTCGTAGCTGTAGTCGGAGCCGCCGCTGGGCGAGTTGTAGGAGTTGGAGTAGGAGTAGCCGCCGCCGCCGCCGCCGCCGCCGCCCTGGCCGTGGCCGTAGCCCTTCTGCTTGCCCTGCCCGGGGCCGTAGCCGCCGTACTGGCCCTGCCCGTAGGGCTGCTGGCCCTGGTGGGACGAGTAGCCCGAGCCGTAGGAGGCCTTCTGGCCCCCGCCGTGCTGCTGCTTCTTGCCGCCGTGCTTGGGCGGCGCCGGCGCCGAGTACCCGTCGCCGGACTGGTAGTAGGAGCCGTAGCCGGAGGAGCCGCCGCCGCCGCCGCCCCCCGAGTTGGAGTGGCCGCCGTTGCTGTAGAACTGGCCTGGACACACAGAGAGAGAGAGAGAGAGAGAGAAGGGGTGTCAGGGAGCCCGAGCGGCGCTGCCCGTCCCAGTCCCCCATCCCACTGCCCATCCCAGTCCCCATCCCGCTGCCCATCCCAGCGGGATCTCAGTTATTCCAGTGGGATCCCTGTTATTCCAGCAGGACCCCCGTGATTCCAGCAGGATCCCTGTTATTCCAGCAGGACCCCCGTGATTCCAGCAGGATCCCTGTTATTCCAGTAGGACCCCTGTTATTCCAGCAGTATCCCTGTTATTCCAGCAGGATCTCAGTCATTCCAGCAGGACCCCCATGATTCCAGCAGGACCCCCATGATTCCAAAAGGATCCCTGTTATTCCAGCAGGATCTGTTATTCCAGTAGGACCCCTGTTTTTCCAACAGTATCCCTGTTTTTCCAACAGTATCCCTGTTATTCCAGTAGGACCCCTGTGACTCCAGCGGGATCTCTGTTATTCCAGCAGGACCCCCATTATTCCAGCAGTATCCCTGTTATTCCAGCAGGATCTCAGTTATTCCAGCAGGACCCCCATGATTCCAGCAGGATATCAGTTATTCCAGCAGTATCCTTGTTATTCCAGCAGGATCTCAGTTATTCCAGCAGGACCCCCGTGATTCCAGCAGGATCCCCGTCCAGATCGATCCCAGAGCCCCAACGTGGTCACTCCCACAACGTCCCTCCATTCTCTGCAGCGACTCCAAATCCCAAACTCCAACTGGGACGAGCCAGGAACGCTCCCAAACCCGGGAGAATCCCAATCCTGGGACGAGGAGCATCCACAGCCCTGCCTGAGATCCCACGGAACGGAGACGTCGCTCCACGGCCCATCTTCCCAGAACTGCGGTGATTCCCTCCGGGATCCGAGTTAATCCGGGGTTAATTCCACGTGCTGAGGGTTCCTGAAGCGATTCCCTCCCCGTTGAACCTCGGGGAGTTCTCGTTCCACGGAAAACGCGGCAGATCCAAAACCCAGCTTGTTTCTGAGGAGCAAAAGCCACCAGAGCCTGACTGAAGCCCCAGATCCGGAGAGATTTGGTTAAAAAAGGAGCCCAGGAGTGAAATCCTGCGGGCTCCGCTCCCGGAATCCCGTGGGAACTGACCGGGAAGCCCCACTGGCGGATCCCAGCTCCGCCCACACGTTCCGGGAGCTCCTCGAGGCTTCCAGCGGGATCTGCTATTTCTGGGCTCGTTCCCTCGCTTCTCCTCCACCTCCCCTTTCCCACGGCAGCTTTTCCTTCCTCTTCCGCAGAAAATCCTCGCCAGGCTCTGGAACGAGGTCCCCTCCGGGGCTGGAGCAGAGCCCCCCTCGGGCCATCCCAGGGGAAAAACGCCGGGATCTGGATCCAGACGGAGCACTGGGGGCCCGGAGCGATTCCTGCTGCTCTCCCACATCCACGTTCCTGGATTTCCCTTCTATCCCAGCACTCCAGGTCCGACTCCTCGGCCTGAACGCCGCTCGATGTGGGAGGAGCTGCGGCTTTTCCCCCCCGACCAAAACATCCACCCCACCGGGATTTACCCTTGGGAAGGGCAGCTTTTCCACCCAGGGGAGGGAGTGGGGAGGGGAGGGACCCTAAGGATCGTTTGTGGATCATCCAGGATGGGCTCTGTCCCCTGGAAAAGGAGCCGCTACCTCAAAACAGCACCTTTTTAAAAAGGCATGGATTGTTACTATTATTATTATTATTATTGTTCCTGTTTAAGGGCTCCACTGACCCCCTCAGACTCATTTAATCTCAATCAGGTTGGATATTAATTCCTTTTCCTTCCTTTTCAGGTAATTACGGAATTAACTCCCGTAGGAACCCAGCGATGGCAAAAGGCCAAGTTTTTAACCCAAAACCACCGGAGCACAAAGGACTGAAATGCTCAGGATTTGGGGGGGGACCCAGACAATTCCCAAACTCCCTCGGTTTGGGGGATATTTCATTCTCCAGGGGGTTTCAGCACCTCGGGGGTGACGGGCGGGGCTGGGATGTGGCTTTTGGGGCCCTCCATGCCTGGCTCGGACAGCCCATTTCCATGGTAACCAGTAAATCCATGGATTTTCCCAGGCATCCAACACTGCCCCCTAATGCCAGGATGTTTATGGGATGGGGAGCACAGTGGCAATTCCTTGGTGACTCCAGCACGTTACAAAGGAGCTGCTTTAGCACGCACGGTTCCATGGACAAATCCAAGCATTCCAGGGAAAAACCAGGGAATTCCGCGCACTTAAAAGCCTGGGTTGGACTAGATCCGTGCGGAAAAGTCTTCCCAAGGCCCAGAGGAGCCTCAGGCAAACCCCTGGGATTGATTTAAAGGCCCAAAAAGCTTTTGTACAAAACCTGCCTTTGAGGCAAAGCTGATTCAAGCGCTTCGGTTTTCCTTAAAAATCCCCCAAAAAATAAAGGATTTTTTTTTTGGGGGGGTGCAAGGATGGCTCCAGGAAGCCCCAAACCCATGAAAGCCGGAGGGGCAGCCTGTGCAAAAGCCACGGGCAGCAGGGGCAGGCAGAGCAGGGGAGAGCAGAGGGATCAGAAGCAGCGTCGGCCGCTGTCGGTGGTTTCAGGTTCCTCTGCTCCTATCACCCCCATCTCCTCCCAGAGGGGATTTTGGGGGGGAAAGTCCAAAGAGGGGGGTCCCTGTTGCTCCATGTGGTGGGGAAGCAGAGGAGTGTGAAAGGGGTCCCTGGTGTGGGCTCTGGGGGGCTCTGGGGGCACTTACTGTAGCCGGCGGTGGCGGAATTCCCTCCGTAGCCGTAGCTGCCGTACCCGGCCCCTGCAGTGGCACAGAACGGGGAGGGGGGTAAATAAAGAGGGACTCGGGGCACTGAACCTCCCCTTGTTTCCCCGTCTCGCCACGAGAGACAGAGGGGGGGCTCATTCCCAAAGAGGGGGCTTTGGGGGGCTCTGGCCCATCCAGGTGCTGTGGACACAGTGCCAGAGTGGGGATCATTCCCATTTGGGATGTGCTGTGGACACAGTGCCAGAGTGGGGATCATTCCCATTTGGGATGTGCTGGCCTGTCCAGGTGCTGTGGACGCAGTGCCAGAGGGGGGATCATTCCCATTTGGGATGTGCTGTGGACACAGTGCCAGAGGGGGATCATTCCCATTTGGGATGTGCTGTGGACACAGTGCCAGAGGGGGATCATTCCCATTTGGGATGTGCTGGCCCATCCAGGTGCTGTGGACACAGTGCCAAAGGGGGGATCATTCCCATTTGGGATGTGCTGTGGACACAGTGCCAGAGTGGGGATCATTCCCATTTGGGATGTGCTGGCCCATCCAGGTGCTGCAGACAGGATGCCCTGGGGGGCTGCTCACTCCCCCAGGGGGCTCTGGGGGTCTCTGGCCCCCCCAGGCCCTGTGCTGGCCCTCACCTGCGTTCATGTAGCCGCCGTGGTTGCCGCCGAAGCCGCCCCGGCCTCTCCCGCGGCCCCGGATGTTTCCGCCCCGGCCGCGGCCGCGCATGTTGGGGGGCGGGGGGGCCTCGTTGTGCATGGGGCCCCCCATGCCGAACCCCGGGTTGTGCTGCTGAGGGCACAGAGAGAGAGAAAGGACAGGGGTGTCACCCAGAGCCTCCCAAAACCATCCCCCCCTAAGGCGGCTCCAGGACAGCACCGCCTCGGGAAGCCACGAGCTGTGGGGGCAGGACTGGGGATTCGGGAGCCCCCAAACCCCGAGGCTTTGTCTGCCCCAAAACCTGATGGGGTTTGCACTTCCCAGCCCCGAGATCCACCTTTCCCCAGCTGTCTGTACCCCCATTCACAGCCCTCACCCTGAGCTCCCACCCCACAGAGGGATCAGACCCCCAAGCTGGAGCTGCTCTGACCCCCCCTCAGTGCTGTGGGACTGGGCATTTCACTCACTTTGACTGGGAATTTGGGGCCCCCCCTGGCTGGCACGGGGGTTCTTTTCTTCTTGTTCTGCTCGATGGCCACGGGAGCGTCCGGGAACAGCTTCTCCAGCGCGGCCAGCGCCGCGTAGGCCTTGGCCACCTTCTTGTTGGAGCCGGCGCCCTGGAACTTCTGCCCGTCCACCTCCACCTTGGACAGGGACCAAACCACCAGGTGAGGCTCCGAGCCCGGTGACACCGGCCCTGAGCTTCAAAGGGTCCTTTCCAACCCAAACCGCTCGGGGTTGAAGAGTTAAACCCCTCATAAAGGGGCTCAGGCGGCTTTGCCAAGCTCTTTTCCCGCCCCACCCGCCCCTGGTGGGGATGATCCGAGCCCCTGGGAAGGGGCTGGAGCCCAGGTGCCCCCTCACCTCCATGACGAAGCGCTTGTCATGGCTGCCGCCCGTCTCCGAGATCAGCTCGTACTTCAGCCCGCGCCGCTTCTCGTTCAGCTCCATCACCGGGTTCTTCCCGTGCTTCGTCAGGATTGGTCCCTGCTGCTTCACGTTCTGCCAGAGGAGAAGGAAGGGCTGCTGAACTCCCCACAAAAAAAAAAAACCCAGTGCACCCTTGGAGCTGCTTCTCCCAGCACATCCTTTGGGAAGTGAGGCCGTGGAGCCGCGTCAGCCTCGGGGTTTTATCTGCGGCTGAGACCCAGAGGACCAATAGGGACCCCCAGGCAGTGTCCCCAACCCCCAGGCAGTGTCCCCAACCCCCAGGCAGTGTCCCCACCCCAGGCAGTGTCCCCACCCCCAGGCAATGTCCCCAACCCCAGGCAGTGTCCCCAACCCCCAGGCAGTGTCCCCACCCCAGGCAGTGCCCCCAAACCCCTGGGCAGTGTCCCCAACCCCAGGCAGTGTCCCCCACCCCCAGGCAGTGTCCTCCACCCCGGGCAGTGTCCCCCACCCCCAGGCAGTGTCCCCCACACCCAAGCAGTGTCCCCAACCCCCAGGCAGTGTCCCCAACCCCCAGGCAGTGTCCCCCTCGCTGTGCTCACCTCGGGGGTCTGATCTGCCGGGGGCGAGGCCGCCGTGGGCGTCGACACCGTTTCGACTACGGGCGGAGGAGCGACGACCACCGGCTTCTGCTCCGTCTCCTCCGCCGACTCGTCACCCTTCCCGGAGTCTTTGCCTTCCACCCCGGTGGGCAAACCCATGTCCTGCAACACCTGGAGAGGCGGAGGAGGAGGGTCAGGGGCCGCGCTCGGCTCCAGGGGATCCTCCCTGCCCTGCCCACGTCAGGCTGCAGTGCTCGGCATTCCCAAATCCTGCAGGTGCTCCCCCGAATTCCACGGGTGCCCCTGCCCTCCAGCACGCCTGACTGTGCCCCCCTTTTCCAGAACCACACCTGCCCGTGCCCCCTTTTCAGCACACCAGTCTGTGCCCTCCTTTCCTGCCTGTGCCCCCATCCACACCCCTCCACGTCCGAGCCCCCGCCGGGGCCGAGCCGCTCCCGCCCCATCCCAGGCCTTTCCCGCAGCTTTCCCGGGGTTTTCCCGCTCCCCCCCCATCCCTCACCTTCACGGCCACGTGCAGCTTCGCCGTCTTCTTGGAGGGCCCCGAGGCCTCGAAGGTGCTGCCGTCGATCTCCACGGACATGGTGAAGATGGGGGCGTGCACGGGGCCCGTCTGCGACACCAGCTTGTACTGCAGGCCCGGCTTGAGCTGGTTCAGCTTCATCAGCGCGTTCATGGCCTGGGGAGGCTCCAGCTTCTCCTCTGCGGGGGCAAGAACCCACACGCCGCTCACTTGGGGGATGTTCCTCTTCCCGAGGCGCCAGAGCGGTTCCAGACTGGGATTCCTCGGTTTTGGACCCGTTGCAATTGGTGATTTTTTTATTTCAGAGCAGCCCTGACGGGCCTTTGCCACTTCCAGACCAGCTCCCACAGGTCTGTTCCCATTCCAGACCAGTTCCTATTGGTCTGTTCCCATTCCAGACCAGTTCCTATCAGCCTTTTCCCATTCCAGATCAGCTCCTATTGGTCTCTTCCCATTCCAGACTAGTTCCTATGGGTCTTCTCCCATCCTAGACCTGATCCAATTGGTCTTTTCCTACTCCAGAGCAGTTCCCATCACTATTTTCTTATCTTAGAGCAGTTCCCATCGGTCTTTCCCCATCCCAGACCAGTTCCCATCAGTCTTTCCCAACTCCAGACCAGTCCTGACCAGTATTTTCCCATTATAGACCAGCCCTGATCAGCACTTCCTGATCCCAGGCCCCATTCCCAGTGGTATTTTCCGATTCCACACAAAACTCCTGATCTTCTCCTCCTCAGTCTCAGTTTTACCTGGCACAAACCTCCCAGTTCCAAGTTATTTTATCAACCCCTACCCCCACGATTTACAGCCCCAAAACACCCCCCTGTGGTGCTGCCCCCGCCCTTCGTTAACCCAGTACCTTTTTTCTGGATCTTCTTCTTCTTTTTGCTGGGGGATTTCTCCTCCCCGTCCTCCTCCATCGGCCTCTTCATGGGGGTCACGGCGTACGTGGTGCTGGGCGGGATCTGGACTGTGGGGGGACCAGCACAACCTCAGCCCCCTCAGCGCCCTGGTTGCCCACCCAGGGCCCCAGGAGGGCGGTTGGGGGCCGCCCCCGCCCCAGTACGTACCAGTATAATCGACTGGGTTCTCGTTCTTTGGCTTCTTGGGCATTTTGGAGGGCAGGGGGTCCATGCCCAGCACCTTGTGGAGCTGGCCGAAGGCGGCGAGCCGCAGCGCGTGCTGGGGACAGGACGGGGGTGTCACCGGGGGCGTCACCGCCCGCCCGCAGCCCCCCCCGCCCCCCGCCCCTCAGCCGGGACTCTCTGGATTGACCGTTTTCTGGTGGTTTCACCCCAAGTGGAGGCGGGGGGTGGTGGTGAGGGGGGGAAGGTCACTCCTCAACACCTGATTCTTTGCTCTGGTGGGCCACGCTGGGCGCCTCGGGGGGCTCGGCCACGGGCACGGCTGTGGGACACGGCTGTGGGGCACGGCTCTAGGACACAGCTCTGGGACACGGCTCTGGGACACGGCTGTGGGACACAGCTCTGGGACACAGCTCTGGGACACAGCTCTGGGACACAGCTCTGGGACACGGCTCTGGGACACGGCTCTGGGACACGGCTCTAGGACACGGCTCTGGGACACAGTTCTAGTCTACGTGGGCCAGCGGGGCCGGGAGCGGCGGGCGGGCCGGGGGGAGTTGCGGAAAGGTCTGGAGGTCACACTATACCTGAGCACTCTGTGTGATATCTTCCCTTTGTTGTCTGTCTAGATGCCCAATAGCATCAGTGGCTTCTTTTTCACAAGGGTCATAAATACCAGAACCATCTGAAGGCAGGAAACAAGGAAGATATGCAGAGAATTATCCCGGGGGGTCTCTAAAGGCGACTGAACTCGAGTCCCTGGGCGGCGGCGACGCCGCGGGAGCGCGGATGGACCCTGGGGCTCCTTGCGGGGGACGCTCTGGGAAGCTGCTCCCGTCCCTCTCTCTCTACGGGGCTGAGGTGGCTCTGGGCCGCTGTCCCGGGGGCAGGGCCGGTCCCCGCGGCTCTGGGGACACCGAGGGGCTCCCCCCGCGCCCGCGCCGGCGGGAAGGGCGGCTCACCTGGCATGACGATGCCCGAGGCCAGGCACTCCAGCACCCGGCGCAGCGCCTCGCCCGCGCCCATCGGCCGGTTCGCCGTCCCGATGGACTTCTCGCACAGCAGCTCCAGCGGCTGCAAGGCAAGGGGGGCGTCAGGGAGGGCACCGGCACCCGGGGGAACCGGGACGGGGACCCACACAGGGATCCTGGGGGAGGGACCCACATGGGGATCCTGGAGGAGGGACCTGGGACAGGGACCCCGACAGGGATCCTGGGGACAGGGATCCTGATGGGGATCCTGGGGGAGGGACCTGGGACAGGGACCCTGACAGGGATCCTGGGACAGAGACCCAGGACAGGGACCCACACTGGGATCTGGGACAGGGACCCCAGGAGAGGGATCCTGGGACAGAGACCCCAGACACAGATCCTAGGGAAGGGACCCAGGACAGGGACCCTGGGAAAGGGATCCCAGACAGGGATCCTGGGGGAAGGACCCTGGGAGAAGGATCCCAGACAGGGATCCTGGGGGAGGGACCCTGGGAGAAGGATCCCAGACAGGGATCCTGGGGGAGGGACCTGGGACAGGGACCTGGAGAGGGACCCCAGGACCTCGAGGGACCCTGGAAAGGGATCCTGAGAGAGGGACTCTGGAAAGGGATCCCAGAGAGGGACCCTGGGAGAGGGATCTCAGAGGGGGATCCTAGAGAGGGATCCTGGAAAAGGGACCCCAGAAAGGGATCCCAGAAAGGGATTCCAGAGAGGTATCCTGGGAGAGGGACCCCGGAGAGGGATCCTGGGAGAGTAATCCTGGGAAAAGGACCTCAGAAGAGGGACCCTGGGAAAGGGACCCCAGGAAAGGGACTCCAGGCAAGGGACCCAGCATGGAGCAGCTTCCAGTTCCCAGAGGAGGAGCCAGGCTGTGGAAACCGTGGATTGGTAAGAACAGTTTGATCACAACGTGATTAGACAATTAACACAATGAGCAGATGACACCCAACTGTCTGATAACTGAGAAAAACACGTGTTAACGTGATTTGATAACCGACTGAACGAGTTGTTACCGTGAGCTGAGAACGGCCTGCTTTGATAAAACTATTTGGTAATTGACAAAACTTGGTAACTGACTGAAATATTTCATAACAGTGGGATTTAATAATTGACACTTATTGATAAAACTATTCAATAACGTCACCTGAAACCTGATGGAAATTATTTTACAACAATGTGATTTGATAATTAAGGTTTGATGATAACGTGACCCGATAGCTGATAAAAGCCTTTGCCACCAGCAGTGGCGTGGCTTGATAATCGATAAAGCTGCTTGATTTGATAACTGATAAAACCACCAACAGTGTGACTGGGTAATTAACGAAATGTTTTGATAATACGTGATTCAGTAATTGACAAAATAACTCAATAACAACCTGAGTTGATAACTGATAAGTTATCAAACTGATAAAGCCATTTGATAACAACTGACAAATGATAAAAAGCAGTTTGATAATGATAGGAGTGGATAACTGATAAAGCAACTGGACAACGATGCGAGTGAGTAATTAATAAAGCAATCTGATACCAACCTGAGTGAATAACTGATAAACCAATAAACAGTGTGATGGATAACTGATAAGCCAATTAACAGTGTGATGGGTCGTTGATAAGGCAATAAACAATGTGATGGATAACTGATAAGCCAATTAACAATGTAAGTCGTCATTGATAAGGCAAGTAACAACTGTGATGGGTCATTGATAAGGCAATAAACAATGTGATGGGTATCTAATAAGCCAATTAATAGTGTGATAAGTCATTGATAAGGCAATTAACAGTGTGATGAGTAACTGATAAGGCAATTAACAGTGTGGTGGGTCACTGATAAGCCAATTAGCAGTGTGGTGGGTCATTGATAAGCCAATGGCTGATTGGCACCGCACAAGGTCCGGTCTGTGCCTTTAAGGGCGGACACGTCGCCCATCCCGTAGAAACCCCCGACTTGGGAAAGGGGCCGTGCCTTGGAAACTTGGGAAAGGGGAGAGCTGGAGTTCAGCCTGGAGAAACGCTGCCAAGCCCCCCCACCCTCCCCCACCCCCCCGGAGCGGGAGAGGGGCGGGAATTACCCATCCTCGGAGCGGGGCCCAGGTGGGCACGCGGGTGCAGAGGTCCCGCAGCACTCGGATCACGATGACGCACGACTTCAGCCCGTTGGCCCTGGCCTGGAAGCGGAACCAAAACCACAGGGGGTTCACCGGCCGAGCGCCCGCCCGCCCGCGCCGTCCAGCCCCTCGAGGTGCTGCTTTGCCGGGGGTGACGCCGGAGCGCCCGGGGCCGCCGGGGCCGCGGCCACGCCGACCTGACTCCTGGCGCAAAGCAGCAGCTCCGAACAACAACAACAACAACAAAAAAAAAGGCTCCTAAAAGTCACCGCAGCGCCTCTTTAGCAGCTGTGCCGCCCACAGTCGCCAAGTCCGGCAGCTCCGAGCGGCCGGCGGCCACCTCCAACTCCGAAAAAAAACACTCAGCCCCTTAAAGAGTTTACCAATGTTTTCTACTTAAAGATAAATATAAGAACAAAATGCAAACCTGGAACCACTTGGCGTGGCGCAGAGACGCCAAGGCAGCAAGGCATTTCTGCCTGTCCAGAACGTCCGGGGAGTCGGTGACTGAGAGCGTTTCTAGTCGTGGATGGAATAAGAAGACAAGGCACGGTTTGACCAAGGGGCTTCTGTCGGGCCGAGGGGGAGGAGGCAGCATCCTAAGGGGCAGCTGAGGCTCCCGGGGGATCCTGCTGGGATGCTGGGAGCGGCAGGGAGGGAAGGAGGGAAGGGGGGGGAGCTGCGGGAGCGGCCTCGCCCCCGGGGCGTGCGGCTGCAGAGATGTGTGTGGTGTGTGTGGGGGGGGAACTTTATCCAATTCCCAAGGATGGATGGGCTGGAATGCGCTCTGGGAAGAGGAGGAAGGAGGAAGAGCAGGAGGAGGAGGAGGAAGAGGAGAAGGCGGGAGGAGGGCACAGAGATGCCTGCCGGATGGAGAGGCGGCAGCGAGGCCGGCCGCGGGTCACCGGGGGGGAGTTAAGGCGTGTGACCCCCACGGCTCTGCGGGCAGGAGGAGGGGAGGGGGATCCAGGGAACCCTCCGCCCGGAAGGATGGCTGCCCCGGCCCCGGCCCGCGACAGAGAGCGTCCTGTTGGTCAAAGGTCCAGCGTCCCTAAAATCGACAAACTAGAAGGCTCGGAGACGAGGTCAGAGATCAACACCAGAGATCAACAATCAAGAGCACAAAGAGGGCCCCGGTCTGTGCTGCAGCAAAACTGAGGGAGGGCCTGAAGTCGCCCGAAGGTGCTGGAGATCAGGGTTTTAGATAAGGCTAGTGCGGAGCGGGGGGACCCGCCGGCCCTACGGAGCCCGTGGGAATCGGAGTTGGAATCGTGATCCCAAAGGGAAGTTTGGAGAAGCTAACTTTATCCAAAACTCTGCATCGCTTTCCGGAGGACTGAAACCTGAGGTGCTGGGAGGGGCCCCGAGCACCCGGCGTTCTGCTGCAACACACACCGGGGGAACACCCCGGAACATCCCGGTTCATGGACATGCAACTCCTCGGACAAGAAGCCTTCGAGAGGCTGTGGTGGTTGTTTTTTCAGGTTTTTGTGGTTTGTTTTTTTTTTTTTTTTTCTAAACAAATCTGCTTTCTATTTTCATGTCACTGCACTGACATGGCCGGGCACGAACCACGAGTAATACAACGAGATGATCGATGAACTAAAGTGAACTAAAGGCCCAAGTGGAACCAAAACCGAAGGATAAAACGATAACGATACTTGGAAAAAAAAATAAAGTAATAAAAAAAATAATAATAAAAAAAAGGAAATAAAAAAGAGCAAAATCCCTCGTGAAAGGTGCTCCTCAGCTTCGGAAGCTCGGCCCGGATAAAACCGCACAGCGGGGCCGTAAGGAGGCCGGCGGAGCTCAGGAATTGTCCCGGCGGGATCGGGCCCGGGAGGGGCTGCCGGGCTCCTCCTCCGGGCCGAAGCTGAAGAGCACGCTTTCCCGGTGCTCCGGCGCGCCGGGCCGGCCCGCGCCGGCCGTACCTCCGGCCAGCTGCTTCTCCAGCTCCTCCCGCACCACGGGCGACGTCAGGTGGATGGTGAGGCTCAGCGGGGGCTCCTTGGTGTTCTTGATGACGATGGCGGCGTCGCCCACCGACTGGATGACCTCGTACTTGTCCTCAGTGATGGCCTGCAAGGCGACGGCCCCGCTCAGCTCACGGGCAGGGGGAGTTCCTGCGGCCCTTCCCGGCCGGAGCCCAGCGCCTGGAGCAGCCTGGAGTGGCCTGGAGCCAGGGCAGGTGTGCCCCTTCCAACCCCTCCCTTAAAGACCTGCAGATGGCCCTTAAGGTCCCCTCCAACCCAAAGCGTTCCATGACTCCGAGGGTCCGGAGCAGCAGGGGGGAGGGATGGGGATGTTCAACTGGAAAAGGGAAGGCCCCAGAGAGACCTGAGAGGCCCTCCCAGGGGGAGCCTGAAGACCCCTCCTAAAGGGGGGGCTTTGGACAAGGGCCTGGAGGGACAGGACGAGGGGGAATGGCTTCCCACTGCCAGAGGGTAGGGTTAGGTGGGATACTGAGAAGGAATTGATCCCTGTGAGGGTGGGGAGGGGCTGGGATGGAGATTCCCAGAGAACCTGTGGCTGCCTCATCCCTGGAAGTGTCCAAGGACAGGGCTTGGAGCAGCCTGAGCTAGTGGAAGGCGTGATGGTGGAAGGGACAGGACGAGCTCTGAGGCCCCTTCCAACCCCAACCACTCCACGATTAATGAGGAGAGGTTCATTTAACCATCCCAAAGAAGCTCTGGAAATGGCTTTTCCTGGCCAGAACGCTGAGCGACCTCGAGGGAATTCCGGCGGCCCCACTCACCGCGAGCTGCACCCCCAGGTTGTCGGCCACCTTCTCCAGGAGCTTGGCCGTGGGTTTGTCTTTGCACAGCAGCACCAGCTCCAGGTCCAGGTCCCCCTTGAGCAAGAGGCCTTTGGCCACGAGCCCCACGCGCATCACGCCCCGCAGGGTCCTCGTCAGCTGCTCCGTGGCCTTCTGATCCCTGAAAACAACGCGGGACACGGTCACGACCCCACGGAACGCGCAGCGGGGACAGCCCCACCCTGCCCCGGGGATTCACCTGGGAGGGATTCACCACACCTGCCCCAAACAGCCCTCAGTTAACTCCCCTTAATTCCACAGCCAGGGAAAAACAACCCCTTTTCCCCCCCCAGGGTTTCTCGGGAAGCCCCTCGCTCCTCACCCTCCCTCCTTGTTCTCCTCCTCGGCCGCCGTCTCCATGGACTCCGTCTCGGGCTGCTCCCCGCCGACCTTCTCCTGCTCGTCGATCCAGTCGGAGACGGCTTTGAGGGCCCGCTCCGTGTGGGAGACCATGTTCTGCACGGCCTCCAGCTCCTCCTGCGTGGGGTACACGGCCGAGTGCTTGGCCATCACGTGCCGGTCGTCGTTGACGAAGATCCGCATCGGGCGCTGCCAAGGGACGAGTCGGGGGTGGTTCAAGGATGCCCCGGGGCAGGGACGCCCATCCCACGGACGGGGAGCGTGTCCCTCCCCCGGCCCCTTACCATCTTTGCTTCCCAACGCCCGTCCCGAGCGTCCCAGAGGCCTTTAGGTGGACTTTTCCGGCAGGGAGATCCTGGCGGCACCGCGGCGTTGCGGGAGCTGAAAGCCACAGGGAGCCGGTGAGCCGGAGCGGGAGTAGCAATTCCAGGGGGGCCAACTTGTCAGCCAAAGCCCAGGGTTCTGCTCCCGAGGGTTCCTATCCCCAGACCCAGAGGGTGCCCCCAAAACGCCTCCAGAGGGTTCAGCACTGACGCCCTCCGAGGGTCCAATCCCTCATTCCCTGATTCCCAAGAGGTTTTCCCACAAAACGGGATTTTCCCTAAAGCTCCTGCTCCCGTCTCCAAGCCAGGCAGAACCCCCTGGTGCCCCAGGACGGCTAATTAATTAATGAACCCAACAAGGGAAGAGCCGGCTGTGCCTCTCCTCCCCCTCCTCACACAGGGATCCCGGCACGGATCCCTCTGCCAGATCCAAGGGCAGCTCCCAGTACGGATCCCTCTGCCAGATCCCCAGGTTTACCCCAAATCCATTTCCCAGCCCCTAAATCGCCTCGTTTGCTGTTAACTAAGAAATAACACAAGTCCAGAGGCTGCATCATCGAATCTCTTCCCTGAGTTTACCCGGAGGAAGCGGGATAAACTCCAAGTGCCAAATCCAGGTGGGAAATCAGCGCTAAAAAGTCACAAAATTCAACGGATTCGGCCCAAACGACACCGAATTCCTGCCCAAGGGGCCGCTTTCAGAGGGAACCACCCCCAGCCAGGGCAGCAGAGCCTTTTGTTCCGATTCCAGTGCTTTGTTCCTCGGAGCAGAGGAACATCTGGATCCCAGGATTGCCCCGGACTCCGCCTCGCGCCCGCCGGGACCGACTCCGGCATCGTTCCCACATGGCCAGGCTGAGGATCAGCACCCACCCCATCCAGGGCTGTTAATTGGGCCCCATAAAGTGAATTAAAGTCCTGATTTTCCCCCTGCCCGCTCCAATCCCGGCCCTCGGTAACTCCAAGGATCGGGAAGTGCCACGGAAAAGCGCCGGAAAACGCCGGCCCTCGGCACCTGGGGATGGTGAGGACCATCCTCCTCTACCTCCACCAGTTGTTCCACTTCCTTCCACCACCAAACCCCATCAACTCCGCCTTGGAGACTCCGAATCCCACCTGGAGAGGATCCCGCCTGCGTTATCCCAGTGCCCACGGCTCGGGGCAGCCCTTCCCTTCTCCGGGAGCTTCCTCGGCCCCCAAACCAGACCCCTTTGCCTCTCCCCTCTGGAATCTCCCCGGGGAGAGGGAGATGGGCCACCCAAAGCTGGGGCTCAAAGCCAGGAATAGGGATAAAAACTCATCGGCACGGATTCCACACCAAGGAAAGCCCTGCGATCCCAACCCTGCCAATTCACCCCCAGGACGGTCCAACGGTGGGATCCAAGCTTGGATCCCGGTGTAACCAAACCCAGCCTGGCACCGGCCGAGCAGGGAGAACCCTCATTCCCAAGGATCCACACGGTGTTTCCCAGGAGGGCCCCAAAGGCCCCTTGTCCTCAAATCCCCCTCCACCTCCTCCAGGCCCCGCTCTCCCCCTCCTCCATTCCCACCCCCAGCTGGAATTCACCGAACTTCCCGCTCGGATGGAGCCTCCAGGGTGACGGGAGCGACCCGACCCTCCCAAACGTGGGGCTGGGAGGATGGAGGAGATGAAAGGCTGGAATTTCTGCCCTAAGTACGGGAAGTTTGGCACCAGCAAAGCTGGGTTTGGGATTCAGGGAAGAACTGGTCGCTCCTATCCATGCTTTGGAAGCTGCCCGGGACGGGACCCTCGCAGGGGGCGATCCGGGGGCCTGGATTCCAGCGGGAATCCCGGAGCACAGGGAATTGGGAAGGGATTGCTCTGTTCCTAAACCATCCCCAAACGGAGCAGCCACGCAAAACGGGCTGGAACAGCGGGGATTGGGAGGGAGCAGAGGGAGAGGCTGGGAAGAGCTGCGGGGAGGAGAGCGGGATCCTGGTCCTGAGGGGGGAGAAGGGCCCTCCAATTCCCCCAAAGGGCATGGTCCGACCCCAATTCCCAGCCTGTGATGGGGTGGGCTGATCCCACCTCCTCCGTGACACCCCCTCCAACACACACCCCTCACCCCAGGGGTGGCTGAAGGGGTCAGGAAAGGACCAGCCCCACTCAAAACCCCCCCAAGGGCCCCATCATCCCCAACCCCACAATGTGTGCGGGGCCCCGAAGGAACCTGTGGGGCGAGGAGGGGGTAAAGGGGGTGAGGAGGGGGTACAGGGGGTGAGGAGGGGGAGTAGGGAGGATGCAGGGGGGATGCAGAGGGTGAGGAGGGGGCACGGGGGCATGCAGGGTGTCAGGAGAAGGCACAAGAGGGATGCAGGGTGTGAGGAAGGAGCACGGGGGGGATGCAGGGGAGGATGCTGGGTGTGAGGAGGAGCACAGGGTGAGGAGGGGGCACGGGGGGATGCAGAGGGTGAGGAGAGGGCACAGGAGGGATGCAGGTGTGAGGAGGGAGCACGGGGGATGCAGGAGGATGCTGGGTGGGGAGGAGCAGAGGGGGATGCAGGGGGATGCCGGGTGTGAGGAGGGAGCAGAGGGGATGCAGGGGGATGCCGGGTGTGAGGAGGGGGCGCAGGCGGCGGGTGAGGACGGGGCGCGGAGGGTGAGGAGGGGCGCGGGGGCCGCCGGGCGCTGCCGCCATTTGCAAGCGCGGCGCGAAACAAAAGCGGCGGCGGCGGCGGGCACCGAGGGGGCTCCGGGGAGCCCCGAGCGACCCCCGCGCTCCCCCTGGCCCGGCGCGCCCCCGCCCCGGCCCTCGGGGCGGCCGCCGAGGGGGCTCCGTGAGGGGCCTGGCCCGCGCCCCCCGCCCTCCCCTCACTCACCGCCGCCATTTTGTCTGCACACAATGGGCCGGGCGCGAGGGAGGGGACACGGGGGCCGGGTCACCGCGTCCTGCCGCCGCCCCCACCCGCCTCATTCTCTCCCCACGCACCCCGGCTCCTCCCGCCCCGGCACCGCCCCCGCCCGGCCCGGCCTGGCCCGCCCGGCCCGGCGCCTCTCCTCCTCAATCCGCGCGCGGCGCGGGAACAGCTCCTACCGGAGAGGATGGGGCGGTGCTTCGGGGCGCGGCTCGGCCCGGCCCGGCCGGCGGGGGCCCGGAGGGGCCGGAGGGGCCGGAGCGGGGCCGGGAGCGGGGCCGGAGCGGGGCCGGAGCGGCGGCGCCGGGACTGCGGCGGGGCGGGGCCGCCGCCGCTGGGGGCGCGCGCGCCAGGGAGGGGCGGGGCCGCCGCGGGGAGCGCGGCGGGCGCGGGCCAATGGGAGAGCGCGGAGGGGAGTGACGGACAGGGGGCGGAGCCAATAGGAGAGGGGCGGAGGGAGGGTGACGGACAGGGAGAGGGAGGGCGGCGGGAGGCGGGGCCGAAGGGAGGGGCGGAGGGCGCGGGCCAATGGGAGAGTGATCAGGGAGTGATGGGCAGGAGGCAGGACCAATGGGAGAGTGTGGAGGGTGGGTGGGGCGCAAAGGGGTGGGGCCGAGAGCGGTGGCGGGAACGGATCGGTGTGGGGGGGCGGCCTGAGGGGACCCTGAGGGGACAGAGCTGAGGGGGACAGATCTGAGGGGACCCTGAGGGGAGAGACCTGAGGGGACCCTGAGAGGACAGAGCTGAGGGGACACCCTGAGGAGGACAGAGCTGAGGGGACAGAGCTGAGGGGGACAGATCTGAGGGGACCCTGAGAGGACAGAGCTGAGGGGACCCTGAGGGGGACACACCTGAGGGGGACACACCTGAGGGGACACCCTGAGGGCACACACCTGAGGGCACCCCACTGAGGGGACACACCTGAGGGACCCCCCCCCGCGAGGGACCGGAGTAGAGGAGCTCAGCGGTAAGATTCTTCTCCGACAAGGAACCAAGGGAAACTACCTCAAAGATGGCCTTTTCAGAGGGGTTTGACCTCAAAAACACCTTCTTTTGAGGGGTTTGGTCTCAAAACGACTGTTTTCTTGGAGTGGTTTGACCTCAAAAGCACCTTTTTTTTTTTCCAGAGGTTTCACCTCAAAAACACCTTTCTTCGGAAGGGTTTTGACCTCAAAAATGTGTTTTGCTTTTTTTTTTTGAATCCAACAATCCAGTTAATGGAGTGTCTTTAAGGAGCAC
The DNA here is from genome assembly GCF_022539395.1 of Myiozetetes cayanensis. Lineage (NCBI taxonomy): Eukaryota > Metazoa > Chordata > Aves > Passeriformes > Tyrannidae > Myiozetetes > Myiozetetes cayanensis. Next base: position 88,368 of record NW_026087071.1, read on the forward strand.
TTGGCTCCTTAGAAAAAGCCCCCCGGGCATCTGTTTTTGGGGTGAAACCCGGCAGAATCGGTCACGCTCAGCCCTGGGGTGGGAGGGGAGGACACGACCAGGCCAGGCCAGCTCCAAACAGGCACTTTTTTTTATTGTTGGTGGCAACGCTGACGAATCCCACCCCCCAACCCTCCCTGGAGCACCAGCATTGTCCATGCCTCAGGAACATCCATGCCTCAGGAACATCAATCCCTCAGGAACATCAATCCCTCAGGAACATCAATCCCTCAGGAACATCAATGCCTCAGGAACATCAATGCCTCAGGAACATCAATCCCTCAGGAACACCAATGCCTCAGGAACATCCATGCCTCAGGAACGTCCATGCCTCAGGAACATCAATCCCTCAGGAACATCAATCCCTCAGGAACATCCATGCCTCAGGAACGTCCACGCCTCAGGAACGCGCTAAAAACGAGCATTTGGGTGTAGAACAGCAGCCCTGTGGGCTTTTAGCACTTTGGAGGGTTTGGTTTTTTTTTCCTTTATCCCCCCTTTACCCGGCCCCGATCCCGGGGTGGGGGAGGATTTGTAGGGACAGGAGCGGCAATTCCAGGCAGGGGGAAAAAAAAAAAGCACCGTTATTCCTAAAAAAAAGGGGAGGTTTTAACACCTCGAGCTTCGCTCCAGGAGCTGTGGGAGGGAAGAGCCCAGGCCAGGAAGGTTTTTTTTTCGGACACCAAACCCCCCTCCCTGGGCAGCTCCTTGGGCTTTCCTGGGAATTGGAAATCCTCAAACTCTGCTGCTCCAGTCCCGCCTCACCGGGGCCAGCCCGGCGTCCCCAGGAGCAGCTTTTCCCCCAATTCCTTCTTTCCCTTCCAGCCCTCCCCGTTCCTGCTGGGAATGGGATTTGGGAAGCAAACACAGCTGGAATGGGGAGGGGCGAGAGGGAATTCACCCCCCCCAGCAGGGGCATCCCGAGCAGAAACTGAACCCAAACCCCTCCCTCCCCCCCCAAAATCTGCTCAGGTTATAATTCCCTGAATTATTCCCAAACAGAGCATTATTTCACCTTTTCCCTACCTTTTTTTTACTTCTGTTTTTACCTTTCCCATAATTTTTTTTTTTGTTTTTACCTTTCCCTTCACCTTTTTAGTTTTCCCTCCTCCTTCATTTCCCTGGCCTCACCTTGCCCTTGCCCTTGCCCTGCTCAGCTCCACCCCGGGGCACCCAGACAGGAGGGAGGGGGGGAAAAAAAAAGGGGAATTTAAACAAATTACAGCTTCTGATCCGGGCCAGCAAAGCTCTGCCGCGGCAGCAGAGGATTCTGTCCCCGAGAATTCCCTGGAAAAAAGCTCAAAATGTCAACTGCAGAACCAAAAACCCCCCGGAAAAGCAAAACATACAAAAAAAGCCCCCAAAGCGCCGGAGGATTCCATAGGAACGTCCCCCAGTCTGATACAAAACCCAAAAGGGATCTCTCAGCCCCAATTCCAGGGGGAGGGGGTGGTGGGACCCACCCTCCCTGTCCTCTGGGAGCTGGGAATCGTCCCCCAAAGCCTCGGAGCGGGTTTTTTTTTGGAGTCCTTTTTTAACAAATGAGCCACATAAAAAAAAACAAACACCCAACTGGTGGCACCGACTCTGCCCCCGTCGCTCGAGGGGCTTCGGCGGAGCTGAGGGGGTTAATTCTGTTACATTTTGGGGTTAATTAGTTGTAGTTTAGAGTTAATTAACCCCCTTTCAGCCCCCCAAAGCCCCTTTTCCTCCCCCCCCACGTGCCAGGAGCTGGCGAAGCTCCCGGACCTTCGGGCAGGTGTGAGGTGGTGGCTGCCGCTGGGTTTGCTAAAACCACCCGAAACGAGCCCAAAACCACCCGAAACGAGCCCAAAACCTGCCCAGATCCACCTGCCGCCCCCTCTCCCCGAAGGCAGAGCGTTCAGGGAGGGGTTTGCCCCAAACTGCCGGGGTTTTGGATGCCGGGACGCAGATTTTTTGGGGAGGGATCAGCGGAAGCCGCCGGTCCTGGGGAGGTGCAGGAACCGGCCAGAGCCTCAGCCCCCAACTCTGCCCGGGGGACCCCTCGTTCCTCTCCACCCCTGCAGAAGCTACAGGCTACAGAAGCGTTAATTAGCTTATTCCTAAAAGAATTAGTTAATTAGGGCCCAAAAGGGGGCCCTGGTGCGTCCCCGGAGGGCGGCAGGAGCAGGGAGGGGATCCCAGCCCGTTTCCGCTCTCCGGCCGGGATCTCCAACCAGAACTCGACATTTTGGGCTGAGAAACCCCCCTCGAGGAGCCGCCCAGACCCCCTGCCCAGGCTGGTTCTCCCGTCACCTCCACACCAGGATGCGCCGAGGGAACGGAGGACGTGGCCAGGCTCGTTCTCCGGGATGAAGGAGCGGGATCAAACCCCACGGACACCCCGGCAAGGAGGGACTTCAGCCCCGCCAGAGCCCATCCGAGGCCGGACCCTCAGCAGTCCCCGTTTCCCCGAGGCCCCCTCACCGGGGAGGGAACAGGAGCAGACAATCCAAGGTCCAGGAGGCCGGAATTCCACGCGGGATGGGCGGTGGGTGCCGGGGGGAAGGGGGGAGGGAGCCGGGCCGGGGTGGGGTTTCACGCATCCGGCTGCCCCGCCGCGTTGGTCTTCTTGAGCAGCTTCCTCAGGTTGGGGGACATGAAGTAGGGCTTGTCCGCCGAGCCGTCGTTCCGCTCCAGGTCCTCCACTGCCGACAGAAATTCCACCCCCCCGGCCCTGGCTCAGCGGGGGCTCCCCGGGAACGGCTCCTCCAGCCACCACCCCGGGCCCAACGAGGTCTCTGGGCTCGCCCAGGGCTTCCTCCTTCTCTCCCTCTGTCACAACAAAGCCACCTGGGCACACTGAGTTCCCGGGAACAGCCCGCGGGGATTGGGAGAAGGCGGAAAATTCGGGGAAAAGAGGTCCCCTGGAGGGCAGGGAGGGCCCCTCGGCTCTTCCCAGGGGCTCGGGACACCAGTGCAAAGCGATCCCCCTGGGGATTGACCCGACACCCTCAACAACCAGCAGCGTTCCCAACCAGGAGCGCTCCCAAAGTTGAGCCCCTGCGCCAAAGGGGTCGGAAAATCCCGGGAAAACAACAGCCCCGGACCCAAAGCAACCCACAGAGCCCCCTAATCGTGACAGCCGGACCAGGCCGAGGCCAAACCACCTCCCCCAGCCCCTGGCAGGGCGAGAGCAGCTCCCAAGGATTGGCCCCCCAAAATCTCCGCGGGCCGAGCGCGAGGGACCCTCGGACCCCTCCGGGCTGCGGCGGCGGCTCCTGGCACCGAAGCAGCAGCAGGTGAGAAACCCAAAGCTCTGCAGCCCCAGCCAGAAACTCTGCGGTTTGCATAGAGAGGGGGGCCAGGAGAGGGGTCCAGGGGAGGGCAGAGCCCCTTAGCCCTGGCTCTCGGCGCTTTTGGAAGGCTCGAGGTGCCCCTTCAGCAGGATCTCGCTCAGCTCGGGGGACATGTAGTAAGGCCTCTCGGGGGATCCATCGTTCCTCTCCAGGTCTTCACCTTCTCCAGCCCCCGGGGAGGAGGGAAGAGTGAAAAAGCAGCGGGAGAGCCGGAGGGGAGAGAGAGAAGAGAGACAGGGCGGAGAGGGAGGATGGAGAACGTGGGAACGAGGGACACGAGAGAGAGAGAGAGAAGGGCGGAAAAAGAGGGGAAAAAGGGAAATCGAAGTTAGCTGCGGTTAATCCCACCGGAAAGCACCCAAACAGAAGGAGCAGGAGGGAGGCAGGAGCAGCAGGCAAGGTGAGAACGCAGGGGAGGAGCCAGGAAAGGAGGGAAAAAAAAAAAAAAAGCGGGAGAAAAACCACACGGAGGGAAAAAACGCCGGGATTTTGGAGCCGCCGGCCACTGGATCAGGACAACTCAAGCCTGGAGGTTGTGTCTGGGGAGGGGGGGGAGGTTTTGCCACCACGGATTCCTGCCCCCCTTCCTTCCCTTTTCCCCCACCCCGGGTGGGCACTCACAGAAGCAGAGGAAGAGGGTGTCCACGCACATGCCGTACACGCTGAAGAAGCCGTGGGCGATGAGGTAGGAGCCCACGATCACCGTCTGCAAGAGACGCCACGCCCGTCACAGAGCCCGGAGCGCCCCGGGGGGAGCAGCAGCAGCAGCAGCAGCAGGAGGAGGAGGAGGAGGAAACCGCTGACTCCCCAATTCCCCGGGGGAAGGGGGAGAAGGGAACAGGGCAGGACTGTTCGGAGCAGCCCCGGGGGGGGGGAAAGGGGGGGACACAAAATGCCCTCAGCCACGCCGGGGGCCGGTGAAAGCGGGCGTGCAGCCAACGCCGCCGGCCAACAAAGGGCTCTTTGCGCCGGGAAAACACCCCACAAAGGTGGCCCTTGAGGGGCAGGGGGTTTGGTTTTGCGTGGGGCCCCTCTGCCCCGGGGGTCGCCCCGCGGAGGCTCACCAGGATCGGGACCCAGTAGTAGTTGAGCGGCGGCGCCGTGTCCTGGACCAGCTTTATGCGCTGGGTGAAGAAGAAGAAGGCGAGGATTCCTGGGAAAGCGAGCGAAGGGTGGGCACGGCGGCAGCAGGAGGGGCGGGGGGGGTGGGGGGGAACACAGAAAACAGGACGTGGTGACCCGAGCGGAGGTTTTTGGGACGCCCGAGGAGAAGCCTCCAGTGCCCGGCGCTTACCGACGCTCCCCACGATGAGGAGCTTCCCGAGGAAGAAGAGGAAATCCGTGACTTTGTCTAACACGGCCACCCTGGAAGCAGGAGGGAGAGAGAGGAGACTCCACGCCCGCTCCCCACCCCGGGGGAGGCACCGAGGGAGCCCCCGGGGACGGGGAGCCGGGTCAGGGGTGGCCTTTGGAGGCAGGAAGGGCTCAGAAGGAGCCGAGCAGAGCCCTCCAGGACGCCGGGATCTCACCTGATGACGTTCCTCATCAGCAGGAAGAAGGCGTTCCGGGCCGAGGTGCAGAAGTTGGTGCCGTAGATCGCGATCTAGAGCGGCCAAAACGGGGGGCAGGGAGAGAGAAACGGGGCAGGTCTCTGGTAAATCCCACCCTGGAAGTGCTTCCCCGTCCACTGACTCCCAGAGCTGGGAAGACACAATTCCCAACAGCAGCCCCCCCCAGGAAACCCCCAGGGAAGCCCATCCCCCCTGGTTTTGGGCAACTCTTACCATGATGTAGGCGTTCCTGTTGAGGAATTTGATGAATTTTTCCAGGCACCAGAAGCAGCACTTGAGGCAGCTCAGGAGGAACTTGGCAAACTTGTTCTCTGCGGCTGGAGGGCACCAAAATCAGCACCAAACACGGGGTGGGGGGGAGAAGGGGGGCAGATATTCCAGCAGCAACTCCAAGGTCCTGGTGACACCGTGTCCCACCACAGCCTCCCTCCCGTGTCCTGTTTTCAGCCTCGCTGTGGCCACAGAGAGCGGGATGGGCCCCGTCTGCTCTTCCCACCCTCCCACTCGCTGTTTACATTTCCCCACGACTTCCCTGGCACCGGGCTGGCTTAGCCTGGAGCCACAGAACGTCCCTTGGCTGCTGCCCCAGGAAACTCCTCAGGGAATCACGAGCTACGGAATGGTTTGGAGCCGGGAGGGAGCTCGTCCTCTCCCAGGCAGGGACACCTCCTGCTATCCCAGGTTGCTCCAAGCCCCGTCCAGCCTGGCCTCGGACACCTCCAGGGCTGGGGCAGACCCAGCTCCTCTGGGTAACCCTTCCCAGATCCCCCCTGCCCTCACAGGGAGGGATCCCTTCCTTCCTCGGGCAAAGAGGCCGCTCCGAGGCTGGAAGAGGAAAAACCCTGATCCTGTCCCCAAACCCTGGAGCGACTCCCCTGGACCCGAGCCCCCAGCCCCCAGCCCCGCTACCTTTCAGCCGGTGGTCCAGGTACTCCAGCACCACCCTGACGACCTGCACGACGGCGAGCACCAGCGAGCCGAAGGCCAGCGAGCCCGTGTGGAACCTGGGGTAGCCCGGGCTCGTTAGAAGGGGGGGACGAGCCCCGGGAGGAGCCGCCGTGTCCCCCTCACCATCCCCAGGCGTGGGGGACGTACCGGAGCGCGCGGCCGAAGGCGGAGAAGAGCGGGAAGGCCGGCATGTCGTCGGGCTTCTTGAAGGCCCAGTAGTAGGAGGCGAAGGCGCCCGCCAGCGTCACCTGGCCCAGGGCGATGACGAAGTTGGCGAGCCAGAAGAACATGAAGACGTTGAAGAACTGCAGCGCCACCAGGTACTTGTGGTACGCCGTCTCGCCGCCGTAGAAGGCGAAGAGGCACTGGGCGTCGGGGCACAGCTTGGTGACGTTGGTGGCGTTGAAGGTCTGCGGGGGAGAGCGGGGGGGACGCGGCCGGGGCTCAGAGAGCGGGAGCCGCACCCGGGGGGGGATTCTCGCGCCACGAGGGGGTCTCATCTCTGCCAGGACCCTGCATTCCCCCTGTGTCCTCACCTCCGGCCTGCAGGTCTGCCCGGAGAAGGGGCAGGCGGACTCGTTGAACACCTTGTACACGGCCTCGTTGGAGGTGGAGAGGAAGCTGTGGTGGGAACGTTAAGGAGAGACCCCGATCCCAACCCCAAAGCGGCCTCTGCTCCGCTCCCGCCAACCTCCTCCCCCCCCCACCCAGGGCTGGTTTAGGGCCACATTTCGGAGATTTTAGGGCGGTTGCCGCGCGAGGGGAGACCCTGGAGCAGCGGGCAGCTCCCTGCCCGGGGAGCGGGGCAGAGGGAAGGATACACGGCCGTGCTGGCCCAGTAGGCGATGCAGAGGCACAGCAGGAAGAAGGTGCAGAGCGGGAAGAGCAGCGACGACATGACGTGACCGACGGCCCTGCAACAGGCGGGTCAAAACCCACGGCGGCGCCGGGATCCACCCCCCCAGTGGATCCACCCCCCCAGACCCCCCCAGTGCCTCCCCCCGGACCTGCTGGCCTCCTTGATGAGCGCGATGGCGATGAGGATCCTCTTGCGCAGGAAGACGAGCAGCAGGACGATCACCAGCTCCAGCACGCACAGGATGATCACTGCCAGGGGGCAAGGGGGACGACTTTGCCCTGGGGGCGGCGGCACCACCGGGCAAAGCCCCTCCCGTGCTCCCCCCTCCCCGCGGCCCCGGCCCTCGAGGGGGCCCCGGGACTCACGGAAGGCCAGCCACGTCTGCCGCAGGTGGAGGTAGACGCGCAGGTCGGTCTGAAAGCCCAGGTCCGCCAGGGACACGTCGGAACCCGCCTCCCCCTTCAGCTTGGCGTACTCCATGTAGCAGTGGAAGATTCCTGGGGGAGGGTGGGAAGAAGCAGGAAATTTGTCCTGTGGAAGGGAGAACCCTTCCCCCCACCAGGGCCGACCTTGGGGGGAAGGCACCTGGAGAGCGAACTTCCAGGAGGCAAATCCCGCTTGAAACAGGGAGAGGAAAGAAGGGAAAAAGCCAGGGAGACACTCCCAATTATCCCCCCTTGCCCCCTGCTCACCGTATCCCAACACCAGGATCACCATCACGATCATGACCCAGACCATGATGCCGGCCAGGAAGCGCAGCAGGACGATGAAGACCAGGCTGGCCACCATGGCGATGACGAGGCCTCTGCGGGAGGGAAGGCGCCCACGTGTCACAGCCCCCCCCACCCCGTGCCACCCACGGGGCACCCCAAAACGGGAGCGCCAGGAGCGGAGCCCCCTCCACAGGGAGGGGGGAAATCCCGGGAATCCCGCGGGAAGGGAGGGCCGTGCTCACATGATGATCCAGTACCAGGACACCGTGTAGTCCTCGAAGATCTTCATGGCCAGCTGCCGGGTCTCCAGCACCACGTTGGCTTTTCTGCAAGGCAGGGGGGGGACAGTGATGGAGCGGGAGCCCCGAGGAGCCCGGGGGACAGCGATGGAGCAGGAGCCCCGAGGAGCCCGGCAGGGACGGAGGATCCGGGTTTTGGGGCGGGATTCCCGACACCAGCCCCCGGCTGAGGCGGACCCGCTCGTTCCTCCTCGGGGGCAGCGGCTCCTGAAGCGGTTTGGTGACTCACTTGGCCCCCTCCAGCAGCTCGGTGACGTTCCTGCGGCGCCCGCGGCCGTCGTCGTAGGTGGTCTCGTTGCCCACCATGATCACGCCCTTCTTGGCCTGGATGGCCGGGAAGCACCTCCGTGCCACTGGCCGGGGACAGGAGGGGGCTGCTCAGCAGGGAAAACCAGCCCAAAATCCCCCCCCCTACCCTGGGACCCCCCAAAACAGGAGCCTCCAACAATCGTTAGCGAGCTCGTTAACGAGCTCCCCGCTAATCAACATACGTGGGGTGCTGGGGATGAGCATGGCCGGGCACTCCCTGTCCTTCAGCACCTCGAGAGGAGCCTGTGGAGGGTGGAGGGGGGGGGGACACAGCGGGGGCCGTCAGCGCTCCGGGCACGGGGAGGACCCCTCGGTGCCGCCGGCGCCGCCGAGCCGCCACCCACCTTGCGAGGGTCGAAGGAGGGCACGCAGAAGTCCCGGTAGTACCGCAGCTCCCGGCGCGGCCTGGGCCGTCAGGTACGTCAGGTACCGCTCGGGGCATTTGCTGACGCAGATCTGGGGGTGGGGAGGACACAGAGGGGTGAGGGGAGGGGGTTGTAGGGACCCCCCTGGCCGTCAGGTACGTCAGGTACCGCTCAGGGCCATGCCCTGGGCAATCAGGTACGTCAGGTACCGCTCGGGGCCATGCCCTGGGCCGTCAGGTACATCAGGTACCGCTCAGGGCATTTGCTGACGCAGATCTGGGGCGGGGAGGACACAGAGGGGTGAGGGGAGGGGGTTGTAGGGACCCCCCTGGCCGTCAGGTACCGCTCGGGGCATTTGCTGACGCAGATCTGGGGGTGGGGAGGACACGGGGGGGTGAGGGGGAGAGGGTTGTAGGGACCCCCTGGGCCGTCAGGTACCGCTCGGGGCATTTGCTGACGCAGATCTGGGGGTGGGGAGGACATTGGGGTGAGGGAGAGGTTGTAGGGACCCCCTGGGCCGTCAGGTACCGCTGGGGGCATTTGCTGACGCAGATCTGGGGGTGGGGAGGACACAGAGGGGTGAGGGAGGGGTTGTAGGGACCCTGGCCGTGCCCCAGGCCATCAGGTACCGCTTAGGGCATTTGCTGGACGCAGATCTGGGGGTGGGGAGGACACAGAGGGGTGAGGGAGGGGGTTGTAGGGACCCCCTGGCCGTCAGGTACCGCTTAGGGCATTTGCTGACGCAGATCTGGGGGTGGGGAGGACACAGGGGGTGAGGGAGAGGGGCTGTAGGGACCCCCTGGGCCGTCAGGTGCGTCAGGTACCTCTCAGGGCATTTGCTGGACGCAGATCTGGGGGCAGGGAGGACACAGGGGGTGAGGGAGGGGGTCGTAGGGACCCCCTGGCCGTCAGGTACCGCTCAGGGTATTTGCTGACGCAGATCTGGGGGTGGGGAGGACACAGAGGGGTGAGGGAGGGGGTTGTAGGGACCCCCTGGCCGTCAGGTACCGCTCGGGGCATTTGCTGAGCGCAGATCTGGGGTGGGGAGGACACGGGGGTGAGGGGAGGGGTTAGGGACCCCCTGGCCGTGCCCCAGGCCGTCAGGTACGTCAGGTACCGCTCAGGGCATTTGCTGACGCAGATCTGGGGGTGGGGAGGACATGGGGGAGTGAAGGGGGGGGTTGTAGGGACCCCCATTTCGCCGTGCCCTCCCCGTGGAGGGGCCAGGGGGGTGGTACCTGCGTGGTGGGGCACTGGAACTCGAGCAGCACCAGCGGGCTGGCGCACTTGACGATGTCGAAGTAGAAGAGGAAAGGCTTTTTCCTGCGGAACGAAGCGAAAACGCGCCCGGTTTGGGGGAGCCCCTGTGGCCAACCCTCCTCCCCCCTGGGGGGCTCCCAATGAGGGGGAGGGGGTGTCTCAGGGGGTGACATGAGGGACACTCACTCGTTGGGGGTCCCCTGCTGCCCGCAGAACTGCCCCCGGCTGTCCGTGGGGTGGATCACCTTGCGGGGGTCCCCGTGGGTCCAGGCTGGGGGGCACAGGGTGGGGTTGGAGTCATTGCAGCCCCCACGGCCCTTCCAGAGGGGCGGGACCCTCGGCACAGGGTCCAAACCAGCCCCCCCCCGACCCCCCCCGGGCACGTACCCACGACCCCGACCACCACGTAGCCCACGATGGCCACGACGAGCAGGACGCAGCAGACGACGTCGGTGCAGCCCCTGCCAGCAAGGAGAGGAAGGTTTTGGGGACCACCCCCCCCCCGTTTGGGGACCCCGGGGAGGACCCCATTGGCTCCGGGGGGGGGCTCCACTTACCTGTCGTAGATGGGACCTTTGAAAGTGGGGTCGTATTTCTGCGGTGTTCCTGAGGACAGGAAGAGGGTTGGGATGGGGATGGGATGGGATGGGATGGGATGGGATGGGATGGGATGGAATATGAGGAAGGGGCTCCTCCTCCTCCCC